>NC_056670.1:83475736-83760736 GCF_018350195.1 Panthera tigris
GTGAGCCTGTGATCTTCCCCGGGGCTTCTACCTCTTCTAATTTATTTTCATGGTTATGTTAAAAAAAAAGGCAACCCCCACCCTTCCCTATGCCCCTGAATTCCTTTTCCTGGGGCTGATTCATTCAGAGTTCCTGCCTCCTGCAGCCCTAAGTCAGGCGTCTCAGGAACTGGTGTCTCAGCCGAATGTATCGCCTCGCTCATCTGCATCCAGTCAGTTTCTGTGATGTAAGCTGTTTGGGTTCAAGGGTGTCTTACCAGCACAGCTTACTGGGGACTGCATTTTCTCTGGGGTGCGCAGTGAGCTCTACATCAAAGCCTGATTGAGCAGAAAATATGTGCTAATGTTCACAGCAGTACTCTATTATAGTATAAGTGTGCTTGTAAATATTCACTACATGTTATTACGCCATTTGAACCAAGAATATTGGGAGGTGAAAGGTCGGCCTAATGCTCTCTCCGGAGGCAGCAGTTTTGAATATAACCAAATGGGATAATGGTCAGGAATACCCAGAGGGGGCAATGTAACACGTCGTAAAGAATTGTGCTGTGAGTTTTAAGTTTTCAGGACAACAAAGATGCCAAGGAGATGGCTCATAAGCAGTCATTATTAATGGAATGACAAGGCTAATGTTAAGCAGGATGTCTTTGCGACAATAAATCTTGTCCCTATGCCATTAGTACTTCTTACAACCGCAAATAGCAGTTAGGTTATAACCTAACATGGCAGAATTTTATCCTCCCCATCGCTAATGTATTTTATAATGCTGTTAAAGTCGGGACTAGCCACTGTTTAAGCTCACTTAATCTAGGAGAAGTTTAAACACGAATTTTCAATGCAAAAAACTGCTTTGATATTAGTTTCTCTTAATTAAATAGATCTTTTTAAGAAGTAGATCTTTTTAAACATGCATCAGCCTGTGGTAGATGAGCATTGTTGAATTTTAAATGCCACACACTTCTATGCCGGCTCAACTCTGCCTGTTGTAATGAGTCTTTTTTTTTTTTTTTTTTTTAAGGAAAAGAATTATCTTGATGGGAGAGCCAGGTTGCATGCTTATTTGTTCAACATTCGAGCTTCTGCTGGAGACTCGGTCAACCTTTTAAAATAACTTCTTTGTATACTTTCAACATAGTTTCCTTTGAAAACTGTTAGCTCCTCCTGCCATCTTATTTGACTTCCTTTAAATATGACAACACTTTGGAGAAAAGATGAGCATTACACCCTCCTTTTTCTTCTTCCAAAATGACGACGAGGATACTAAGAGGAGGGCAGCACGGGACCAGAGCGCACCCCTGATGGGAACAGCAGCTAGTGCAGCGGGGTCTGAGCCGCTCCCTCAGACCACCCGCCCCGGGGCTCCCTGGGCTGATGGTCCAGGAGAAGACCAGTCCAGAGGGCAGGTGCGGCCTCGAGAAGATGTGTGATGGAGACTCCTGCTGGGGGCTGGGGCCGACTGTCCCTGCAGTTCTCTAAGAGGAAGACCCCAGTTCTGAGTTCCCACCTGCCCACAACCATACATCTAATCTCTGAGTACCTGGGACACCAGATCACGCCAGGGAGGCAGGTCCCCGAGTGACCTGTAGAATTTCTAACACATTCACCAAGAGTGCTCTGAACCAGCAAAGGTGCTCCACGGTGCTGCTCCTTCCGGCTGACCGATCCTCCCTTCCTTAGGAAGGCCTCTCGCCTCCCTTGGAACAGGGTCACCAACAGCGGACAGGTGTGACCTCTTGGAACTTTCAGCATAGGAAGACAGGCAGGTGGCTGAAGGTGGAAACCCCTCAAAGTTTCTGCAGCAGCTCCTTTTGGGGAAATTGTGGATCGCTGGTCAGTTTCAGCACAGGAATATAAAGATTACCCTCAAGCTTCCCCCTCACCAAACACGTCATGTCAAACGCCACCTGTACAGTAATAATTGCCAACACGTGTAGATCTTTTAGTTTACACACACCCTCACACATGTGACTTCTTTCTCCTGTCACAACCGTGGGAGACCGACCGTCCCATCACACAGATGAGCACACGGAGGCTGGGAGTGGCCGGGACAAAGTCCGCCTGGGCAGTAAGTGGGGGTCCTCTGAGTCTGCCTGCTTCTGGGCCCACATGCTCCCCATCATGTGCCATGAAGTGTCACTGATTCCTGGGTCATAAAGTCACTTTCAGATACCTGCAGTCTTTCATATTACCCATGTTAGCCAAACGGTACATTATGATTGTGGTCATTCTTATGTTTTGTTTTGTTTTTGTAAAGAATAAACAGAAAAATATTTTAGATCCCTCTGACAAATTTTCTAAGTATCTCTTGACTCTTCTATCAGAAAACTGTTTCTGAGCTAGGACCGCACAGCTAGAAGGAGCATTAGGGTCATTGCAGAAGTAGGGAAATGAAAATGCAAAAGGCAAGGGGTGAACTTCCATTGTGGGAGTTTAGTGTCCGGGTCAGCGCAGGGCCCCGTGCTCTGGGGTTGCTGAAGTGTGTTCCTGCACACCTGACCTGGCCTAATTCCCGCACGAGTCGCACCAGGAGACAGGTCAGAAGTGCTGACAGGAGAAGGTGCCCATCGGGTTCAGAGAAAAGAGCACGTTACAGAATGTGCAGCGTGCATCCCCATCTCACACACACGTGTGCACAGACACACACGTGCGCACATGCATAAGGCACGCGTATGCACACATGCACACGCACACATACGTTGCCTCACCAGGCGTGTGTACCTGCACGTGCAGGCATGGCAGAGTGTCTAAGGAGGCACACAGAGAACGGACACCAGTAAGTCCTCATAGGAGGGACGCTGGGGCAGGGGCAGGGGAGACAGAGGGTCCAAGGGGATCTGACTCTACTTACTCGTTGAAAGTTCTTAAGTTCAGGGACTTTAAAAAAAAAATTTAACATTTTATGTATTTTTGAGAGACAGAGACAAAGCATGAGTGGGGTGGGGGCAGAGAAAGAGGGAGACACAGAATCCGAAGCGAGCTCCAGGCTCCAAGCTGTCAGCCCAGAGCCTGACGCGGGGCTCGAACTCACGGACCACGAGATCGTGACCTGAGTCAAAGTGAGACGTTTCACCCACTGAGCCACCCAGGTGTCCCTTAAGTTCAGAGACTTTTTAAAAAATTGTTATGCAGATAAGCCTGTGTCTTTCCGGATCACTGTGGCCAAAAACAATGAGCAAAGGGCCTAGATGGACCTGTGTTTTGCAGGAAGTGGCCAAGCATCACTGGGCCTCACCATCTCTCCCCGGAAGGTCTATTTTCATGAAGCTCAGAGCCTCGTGCTGAGCTGACCAACGCTGAGGCTGCCAGGTCAGAAGGAGAGAGCCCTCCCTCGGTTTTCAAAGGTTCTGGCCGGGCCCTACGAGGTTGCGTGTCAGCACAGCCGAGGGCCCTCTGCCCAGGCCGTGGCTCCACGGACGGCAGCAACCGGCCGCTGAGAGGCGACCAGGCAACCCCACCACCCAGGGGCCTGCATTCTAACTTAAAACGTATGCTTGAGAAGTCCCCTGTTTCATGTGCCATCAGAGAGCAGGTTCCTCTCAGATTTGTAATGGGGACAAGAAGGGTAGCTAGCGTCGCATGTTTAGTTTTTGAGAGACGGAAGTTTCATATTTAATTCATACAAGGATCCCGTGGCCAGGAAAGAAAGATTTCTCAAAGCCAGGCTCACCTGGATATTTCATTGTGCAGATTTCTGTTCTGGTGGCTCCTGTCCTTCTAAACGTGGTGTTCAATGGAAGGGATTAGAAAGGCTTCATTGTCCCCAAATCATTTCAGAATCACTGTAGGCTTGAAAGCCAACTTCAAAATCAGTGCCATTAAATTAAAAAAAAAAAAAAAGTGCAGAAATACAATTAAGGTTAATGTCGTTAGGATATAAATAGCTCATCTAAATGGGTAAGAAAAACGTAAATAGGAAAAGGACAGAAACAAGCAATTCGAAGAGGAGAGAATTCAGATTTTAACACGAAGAAAAATATTTTGAGTGTGTGGTTAATCAAAAACTGAATATTAAGCATGACACAATTCTTCTCCCACCCAATGAGCAGACGTTTTCATGGTGATATCCCAAGCACAGATGAAACATCAGTGAAACAGGAAGTGTCATATATTGTTAGGTGAGAGATAAACTGGGGCAACGCTTCTGTAAAACAATTTGGAGATAAGTGATAAGAGCCGTAAAATATTCACCCCCTTTGACCTCGTAATTTTGTTCTGGGAATCTCACCAAAGAAGACCATCTAAATATGTAAAAGTTTCTATAAAGATGTTCACAGATGTGTTCTTTATAACAATGAAAATTTTACAACAGCATGTAAAATAATATGTGTGGCAAAAAATAGGGAAGTGGCAAAGCAAATCACCTTTCGTACCTTTGATGGAATATTACGTAATCGTCAAAAACCCTATTTACAAGGACGATCATATGAGATTTTTCAATTTCGGTTATCATCCAAGGCAAAACTAAAACAAACTGAAATTTTATCTCCTGATTGGTTACAACTAAAAAACACACCTACAGAGAAAAACAAACCTGAAAGAAAATCTGCCCGCATAATCATCACATTGGGAAACAATGGATGACTCCAGTGTCGTTGTCGTTGTTGTTGTTGTTGTTGTTGTTGTTTTAGTTTACATTTAAAGTAAATTTAAAATAAGCACGGAAACAAATGTTAATCATGTTTTTCCATCGACAAGACACTGGCACGATAGGTGCTAGGGGAAAGTTCCAGACCGACCCCTCCGTACTGGTCAGGACACGGGAGCTGAGGGGGTGTGCACAGCTCCAAGGCACAGCACTCATTACAGAAGCGCCTCTGTAGGATTTGTCGCTCAGTGTTTGTTAATTGTATCGACTCCTATTAATTAATTAATTCTAGAGGGATATTATTTTCTAACCAGGAGCATGTCCTGGGGAAAATCACCACTCCTTGCTTTCACCCAACAAACACGCTGTAGGGCTCCAGCTGCAAAAAAAACAAGACAAGAAATGATTACGCTGCCAGTGTAATAAGTGTGTGATACCCCACGCGCAAGATACTCCCAGCGAATACTTTTTCAAAGGAAAAGTAGCTTACCTGTTAAAAACTAAGGGCCCTCCGTATGCCAGGGAAGAATGCATTCATTTGGTGAAACAAATACGTCCGCTGCTGTCACCAGGACATTTCACTGGCGGACCCGCTACGACAGAAGCGCGTCTTCAGAATGGCCCAAAATACAGTAAGTCTGTCGACCCGGGCATGAATGAATCAGCGCCTTAGCCAGGCCTTCCTGGCGCAAGAGGAGCGCCTCGAGCTGTGGCCGCACCAGGGTGCCGGGAACCTCTCCCTTGGGGTCCATTTCTCTGCCCCATCCCCTGGGAGGCTGGGTGGAGCCAGAGGCGGGAGCCCCAGACAGGAAGTCTGCAGTGCAGGGCCCCGATCCTTCCACCAACTGCACGGCAGATCCCGGACAAGCACCTGAGCCCTCCTCTGCGTCAGTTTCCCCGTCTGTAACACGACGGCAGATCATCACGAATATGCTCTCTTTAATTCCCCGCTTCTGTGGCTTTTTTAAAGCTTAAACAACGAGAATAATTCCACTAGATCCTGTCAACTCAACCTAAATCACTCGCTGGTATAAAGATAAATTAGAAATACTAATGCTTAGCGAACACATTACTCTGTACTTCTTTTACTTAGTGAAACATTTAATTAGTATTTACTAGAAAATTACTATCAATTACTAAAAATGACTACAAATTACTAGCAAAATGGATAAATTTTCTCTCTACCACTAAAATAAATTCAATTACTAACTTTAAGTAATTGCGGGTAATTTATTTCTTGGAGGGCAGAGAGCTATAGACAAAGTGGAAGGGGATGATTAAGATGCTCGGGGTGGCTGATTTATGAGGGAAACTTAAGTAGCTATGTCTGGGTGGCTGAGCCACGCCAGGAGAGACACGCACCGCAAGGCATCCACAAATAGCTCGAGCAACATGCAGATTGCTTCTGTGGCCTCGCACAGAGAGGGGGAGGCCACGGTGCTCGGGAGATCGGCTTAATCAGGGGTTTCCTGCTAAAACACACAGAGGTTTTCTTGATGCTGAAATCTGAGACCCTGGTACGGTCTCCCAAAGGAAGTGGGCAACACCCAGTTCCCACACAAGACAGAGGGATGGAGAATGCTCCACAGAAGCGTTCCAGAGGCTTCTAGAGGGGAAAGCAAAGAGTTAGATGCCACATTTCAAATGATTCACTCCTCCTCAGGTTTCGCCAAGAGGAAGTCATCTGGCCCCATGCCATGTCACTGCTCCTCGGGTGTCTGGGGTGGCATTGCACTCCTCCTTCGGGCAAACATCTTCCACCCTGGTCAGATTGGCCCCACGCCATATTCACAGCCCCCAGGTGGCTGCCCAGAGAGCCGCAGCACCTGACCGTGTTAAGAGAGCCTGGGTGGCTCAGTCGGTTAAACATCTGACTCTTGATTTCGGCTCAGGTCATGATCTCGTGGTTCGTGAGAGCGAGCCCCACATCGGGATCTGCACGTGACAGCACGGAGCCTGCTTGGGATTCTCTGTCTCCCTCTCTCTCTGCCTCCCAATTTCCCTCTTTTAAAAATAAATAAACAAACATTTTTTAAAAAAAAAGAAAGCGATGTGAAAGGGCATGTCGATGACCAGCCACCACTGACACAGAACATAAGTAACAGTGATGACTGAGATTTCCCCAGCCCGGGGAGGGCTACAACAGCATAGTGGATTTGGAGTCAAAACACCCTGGGTTGGATTCAAATCCTGTTGCGATATCCCCAGAATGGTGTGGCCTGAAGCAAAACACTTACCCACTCTCTATAGACAATGGAATATTATTTAGCGATGAAAAGAAATGAGCCATCAAGCTAGGAAAAGACATGGTAGAATCTTACATGCATGTTGCTTAAAGAGGGCAATTGGAAACTGTACTTACTGTGTCACTCCAGCCACATGACATTCTGGAAAAGGCCAAACTATAGACTAAAATGATCGGTGGTTGTCCAGGGTCTGCACTGGGGGGATGAGTAGGCAGAGCACAGAGGATCTTCAGGGCAGTGAAATGACCCTGGATGGTACCATGATGATGGATACATGCCATTGGGCATATGTCAAAACCCGCAGGATATACAGCACAAAGAGGGCCCTGAAGGTAACCCGTGTGTGATACTTAACAGAAATGTATCATCGCTGAGTCATCAGTTCTAACAAATGTACCACACCGATGCAAGAGGTAAATAGCAGGAGAAACCGGGGTGAGGGAGAGAGAAGGTAAATCTGATCTCTGCATACTTTCCGCTCCGCATTCTGTAAACCTAAAAGTGCCCTACGAAGTAAAGTCTCAAAAACAAATAGCCACTTCACATGGTTCCAGCGAGGACCCAATGAGGGAGAGCCTTCCCACTAGGAAGTCACCAGCTTGGAGAGGGGCAGGCAGATGACAGAGATTGAGTGTGGCCAGGTGCTTTGCAGCACTCCTGCTCACTCCACGTGGGTCTGGGCCATCCGGTATGGGGCTGGTAGGCAGGACACACAGACTATGACCCCAGGACATGTGGCCTTGACTGCTGCGTGCACACGGCTGAGAGGCCAGTGGGATGGTGGGCAGCGAAGCTGGCGGAGTACGAGGAGCCTGGGGCTTGCAGACCACACTGCCCCACACCTGTAGGCTCACTTCTAGTGAGTCCAAGCTTCTTCCCAGAGCCCCGCTTGCACCACCTTGAGGCACTTCTCACCACTTCTTCCAGGGAGCCCTCACACGGGTCCACGTGTGTATGAGCAGCCTCTCCTAATGCCTCTGCCTGCTGCTCTCACCGGGTGGCCACTCGCTCAATCGTCACTTCCCCACGTCCTGGAGGAGGACGCTGCTGGCAGATTCTTGGAAGCATTAAAACCACACCTAAGAATCTCTGTCCCCGTCGCGATTCTGGTGGCAGAAGTTACACAGGAATTTATTCTCGAGAGTCACATGTGCCATCCTGAGTGGGGCATGGAGAACAGGGAGGGCCGGCTGCACACCTGGGGTGGGTGACCGTCAAGCTGACCCCATAGGCTCCCAGCATGCAGGCCATAAAGGCTGCCACAGGGGCCCCTGAGGGGCTTTGGGCTGGACTGAGGGCATCATTTAATAAAATGCAATGGGGCTTTTGTTCATTTATCTTAGATTCCTGCCTACAACAGAGATAGGGACTCAAGAAAACAGATCCGCCCCCCTGCTCTGTAGCCTGAGAGACCCATCCAGACACTGTGGGCTCCCCTCCACGGGATCAGGTCCCCGAGGTGAGGGGAATTTCTGTAAGTCCAATGAAGACATCCTGAGGTTTTGTACCATGTCACACAATATCAGTTTAACGTTAGTGCTTCCGGAAAATGTTACCGCCATCCAGAAAAATCAACCCAGACTGGTCTATGTAACTTGCAAAGGCATTTAAATTGGCTCTGAGTGCAGCCTTAAAACAGGTTGACAGATACCCTCTGCCAACTGTTTAGTTTTGACTTAATACTGCAATTACATTCTGCAATGAAGAGGAAAATGCTCCAGCACAGTCAATCTTTGGTTCTTAAGCTAACAATATTAGCTCTACAGAATTTGCCTAAAACAAGTTAATAAAGAAGAAGGAAAAGGAGAAGGAGAAGGAGAAGGAGAAGGAGAAGGAGAAGGAGAAGGAGACGGAGAACGAGAAGGAGAAGGAGAAGGAAGGAGAAGGAGAAGGAAGGAGAAGGAGAAGGAAGGAGAAGGAGAAGGAGAAGAAGGAGAAGGAGAAGGAGAAGGAAGGAGAAGGAGAAAGAGAAGGAGAAGGAGAAGGAGAAGGAGAAGGAGAAGGAGAAGGAAGGAGAAGGAGAAGGAGAAGGAGAAGGAGAAGGAGAAGGAGAAGGAGAAGAAGGAGACGAAAGCAAAAAAAAAAAAAAATTGAATTAACCAGCTTGAGTTGTCCCCTACGTAGGCTGGGCTTTGCTTTCTGAGGACTAAGGGGAACCCAGTGGACAGGTGTCTGTGCGGTTCTCTCTGGGCGGAGAGGAGAGGAGTTGGGTTCCTGTGGCCTCATCACGCCAGCTTGTACAGGTGCGCCCCTGCTGTCCGTGGAGGGGGGCCTGGTCCTCCACCTGCACAGGGCAGGTGGCAGAGTCAGGGCTGTGGCAGCCACCACCAGCTTCCACTCCCAGAGCTGGCCACAAAGGTGCCGCGTGCAGGCTGACTCAGCCACCGTCTGGGGGGCCAGCGTGCCGCGGGCCTGGCACGCCTGAGCCCCCTCCCCTTGTCCAAATAGAACAAGCAATGGACTGAGCCCCCTGGAACCCTCTGGAGGCTGCCCCCTCACCACCATCTGGACTGGTCCTACTCTCTCCTCCGTTTCCACAAGCAGCCACAAAGGCTTGACCTTTGCTAAGTGCTCCCAGTGCAACGTGGGTAGATAAAATACAAGGCACCAGCCAAATCTGAGTCACAAGTAAAATACAAATAATTCTGCTAGGTTAGTATGTCCCAGTACTTTATTTATGACTTACTGTATCTTGGATATAGTTCTACTTTAAAAATCTCACATATCTGAAACTCAAATAAGCTAGAAGTCCTGTATTATCATTTGCTAAACCTGGAAACCTCTTCCCAGGCCCTGTCTGCAGCTGAATTCTGTTTCTGGATTCCACGCTGTTGTTTTACAAGAGCCGTGTGGATTAAATGGAACTTCCTGGACCTTCTCATTCATGGGGTTGAAAGTCTTGGACACTGACCTTGATCATTATTGAATTTGCTACAGATACTCTTCTGTAGCAATCTGGTGAATCTGGATTGGAAAAGGACCACCAACGCACCCTTAGTCAAAGTGACCAGCCCCCACCCCTCACTGGGGCCTTATGGACCTACTGTGTGCACAGGTACGGTGGCCCTCTGGACGCTCTAGACACAAGTGAGTAATTTTAACACAAGTCCACAGTCCCCAGCAAAATCCTCTGGCCAGTTGTGCTTTAGAATTCTAAATTTTTCAGATTTAGAAACACAATATGGTGGATATACCTTATATTACATAAGTTATATTTATGTTGCATTATACATATTATATATAATAAATACCCACAATGTATTGCATAAATATGTTATATTAGGCCAGCAGGCTCTAGGACAGCAGCAAGCACGGGAGTGGGGCTAGGAGAGCCTAGGGCACTCAAAGAGAGAAGACAATAGGGGTGCCTGGGTGGCCCAGCTGGTTAAATTTTGACTCTTGATTTCAGCTCAGGCCCTGGTCTCAACGTTGTGGGATCGAGCTCCACATTGGGCTCTGCACTGACAGTGTGGAACTTGCTTGGGATTCTGTCTCCCTCTCTCTCTCTCTCTCTCTCTCTCTCTGCCCCTGTTCTGCTTGCTCGCTCTCGCTCTCTCTCTCTCTCTCTTTCTCTCTCTCTCAAAATAAATAAAAAACAAACTTTAAAAAAAGAGAGAGAGAAAACAATACATCTCACCTCACCACTCAACTGCATCGGGAAATCAGAGGACAAGAAATAAAGATTTCTTAGCAGGAATCCTTTGGTCCAGAGCGCTTTGCATTCTGTGAGGTTCTCCAGAGCACTGCGGTGGTTGGGCAAATGAGGACCTTCATTCTGGGTCTCTGGGCAAACCCAGAGTTGACAGAGGCAAAGTGCTTCACAGACACCACTCCCCCCCAAAAGGCACTGCTTGTGAGGGTGACCTAGGATTAGAGCCGCACCCAGGAAGGTAAAAACAGTTGTCCTCGGCGGCCCTCCTCCTAGTTATGGAGGGATCCACCCATCCAGCTAAGGGCCAAGCCAGTTAGAAGCTCTGAAAAGCCAAGAGAATGGACAGCTCTCCCATCACCTTGATTGTCTCCGTTAAGCAAGCCCTCGGCGTCAGTGTGGGGACCCCGGCCCCACGCGTTCAGACTTAGCGCATAGCATGTCGTCAACTGTGCTCAGATACGGTTATAAGTCCTCAGAGTTTACACAAGGAAGGAGCAAGGGTAAATTTCTCTATTTAATATGCTGCACCCTCTCCCTCAAATCCCTTCACACTCAGAGAGTTTGTCTAAATGGACTCTTAGATAAATAGAGCGACATAATTGCTTTGATGTACCGACATACCTGAGTGTCAGGCTTATGAATACATCCTCAGTACATTGAACAGAAGTGTGTTCAAGGAGTAATTGCTTGAAGTCAGTATCATATATTCTTATTTTAAGGAAGCAACACTCTTCTCCCTCAAACCATTATTATCTACAACCACACAGTTCCGAGACAGGAGAGCCATGAGTCCCACATGGCTATGTTGGTTTTTCATTTTTAATTCACTAAAACTAAGCCAATGATAAAATTCCATTCTTCAGTTGCACTAGCCACACTTCAAGAGCTCAGTAGCCACATGTGGCTCGTGGTTACTGCAGAGCACAGTGCAGGTATACACTCTTTCCATCACGGCAGAAAGCTCTATTGGACGGTACTGATCTGTAGACTCAAGAAGTGATCACTCCAGTCGTGGCAAGGAATACCCTTCTTTTGCTTCCCGCAGGTCAAGCTTCACCCATGTCAGTCTTAAAGTTGTTACCAAAGCCAGTGAAATCACCGGAGGCCAGGGCGACAAGATCGCGCTGAAGTCAAGACCCAGTTGGGAGAGATTATCTTGCTGACCAGTGGCCTTTGGTTAACTGTCCTCAGCCTGCAGCCTGATGTCCACAGGCTGCATGAGAATAAAACAATAGAGCCAGATTCTGGCACCACTCGTTCAACAAGTTCAAGTCTCGAGAAGGCACCAGCCACCTCCTAGTGGCTAAATGCAAAAGATGTGCCAGAGTCCCTCTGTCCTTTGACATCTCAGCATGTGTAACCATGAATACCTTCCCTGACACAGTTTTTCTGCTCATCTCTGGGGTCAACAATCCCCTGTTGCTCCCCACCTCCCTGACCCCTTTTCTCTATCTCATTGCTGTGGCATACCATGGGCTCACACCCTCTCCTCTGCCCTGTGCTCACTCCCCAGGCAATCTCCACCATGGTCCAGGCACCATTCATACCTGCAGGCTGGTGGGGTCTCAATTAGATCCCTCCTAAAGCTCCATTTGCCTCTGGAGGCCTCCCCTTGACCAGGAGCCTCAGACTTGCCATGACCAAATGGAGCCACCGCCCTCCCTCAACCAAGACTACCTGCTCCCCTGTGTCCTCAGGTCACCCTCTGAGCCAGGACTCTGGCAGTCACTCCAACCTCACCCCAAACACCCAGTCACTGCCAAGTATGGTCACTTCTGGGTACTATACCTCCCCTGTCTTCCCACCCTCCTCCATCCCCAAGCTGCCTTGACCCAGGTCCCTGTTGTCTGTCTCTCACTTACTTTGCTACATTTATGCCCAGCTCTTGGTTTATCCCAGGCCTGATCCTACCCTCTCTAATCTATGCTTCTTCCCACAGTATCCAGACAGATCTTCCCAAAGTGCAAATCTGTTCTTGTCCTCATAAGTCCTCAGAGTTTACACAAGGAAGGAGCAAGGGTAAATTTCTCTATTTAATATGCTGCACCCTCTCCCTCAAATCCCTTCACACAATTTCTCCCTAAAATTGGTCAGTAGCTCCCCACTGCCTTCGGGATAACATTCCAGCTCTCTAGAACAACCCATGAGTCTCCCGTGATGAAGATTCTTTATGCCGGGGTCAGCAAACTTCTTCTATAAAGGGCTAGGTAGCAAATATATGGGGCTTTGTGGACCATATTGTTTATGCCACTAAAATTCAACTCTGCCATCATAGCGTGAAAGCAGCCATATGTAAACAAACGGGCATGGTTGTGTTCAACAAAACTTTATTTACAGAAACAGGTGGCTGACTGGATTTGGTCCTCAGGCTGTAGTTTGACAACTTTAGCTCTGTTCTCCTAGGCCAGCGTTTGACTATCCTCTGTGGAGCAGGCATGCCAACCCCTACGGGGCCCCTGGATGCCCTTGTGCACTCTCACACAAAAGCCTCTACACCATTATTGTTTCCTCTTGGAATATTCTCCTGCACCCACCCCTCCACTCTCCCACTACTGTTAACAGGTAGTCCCGTCCAACTTGTCCAGCACCCAGGCTAAATATTGGTTCCCCATTTAGCTGACATTTCCCATAGGAATCTCTTCCTAAAACCTGGACCACCCTCTGGTCTTCAGTTGTGCTGATTCCAGGAAAGTAAATATTTATTGTAGAAATACGATGCTTATTGGGAAAATATATGTATCTAAAACCAGATATAACTTAGCACTATTAACGTTTTGAAGTCTGTCTTCCAGACTTGTTTCTATTTATCTATTAATCATCTAGCTATGTTTACATCTATTTCTTTACATAATTTGTAAAATAACATACCCAGGTTTGAAATCAGATTTTTAAATCTATGTTGTGAGATTTTTCTTATGCATTATAAATTATCCAAAAGAACAACCTGAATTCCGACACAACAGTCTATCTGCCCAATGCCCCAGAATCTGCGTCACTCGGCCCCTTTCAAGACACTTTTACTTTGTCTCTGTTCGGAATAACACTCAGAGGAGCATCTTTGCACCTGGGGTTTGAACGCATCTTTTCAGCAATTCTGCAGGATAACAGAGATCAAGAAATGCACTGTGTCCAGGCTGTGCGCGAGGTCCCCCGCGAGTGCCGCCAGCCTGCCTTCCCGCGGAGCGCCCAGGCTGCACCCTCAGCAGCTGCTTCTGGCGGCGCCCCTCCCTCCTCACCTTTGTGAGCATCAGATCCTGTCATTTGTTTAATCTCTGCTTAGCTGCCAGGTGAAAATGGCATCCCACTGATCTCATTTGCTCTCCCTTAGTCTTCCTGGTGAGTTTCGGTGCTTCTCCTCAAGGTTCCCTGGCTATTTGTGTTTCTTCCTCTATTTCAAGCACACTCTCCATGGGCCGGTTCTATGCTGGCCAGAGGCTCGACGTGTGTCCTGGGACCCTAGGTGCCTGACAGGGGCACTAGGAAGACTACTGAGTAGAAATGGGCAGATGGGGCACCACTGGTGACCCAGTCGGTGGTTGTGGAAGCTACCCCACCTCAGAGACTGGGCTGACAGTGCACGTCGTCCTGGGTAGACCAGCAAGGCACACTGTGGCGTGTGGCGGGCACCCAGCAAGGCACCCTTCAGATCAAAGCCAAAGTGCAAGAAGTCTGAATAACAGGCCTGGTAACTGAGGCTCCGGGACAATCACATGGGTGGCCCAATTTTAGAGAAGAAAATCATGACCAGAAGTCTCGACGACAGGAGAGTCAGCCACTTGGTGTCCACAGGGAGGAGCCCTGTCCAAGTAACCAGGTAAGTACGGGACGGCTTCTCCCTAAAGATGTAGCTGATGGAGAAAAGGAGTTTGGCAGTCTTCTACACTGTTGACAAGAGCGTGAATTGGTAGAGCTTTGCAGAAGCAAATTAGCAATGCCCACCAAGTGTCCGAAGATAACCAAATCTTACCCTGGAATGTCCGGATGATCTTTAAAGCTCTGTAGGTTATTGAGCTGCTCCCAGGAATTGAGAACAGCTATATAGACTCTCGTGCCGCCCCTCAAAATGATGCAGAATTTTTAATAATAGAAAGGGGCTTTGGTTTGCATGTTAATTTTAAAAAGCAAAACACAGAATTTATAAAATTTTTTAAGTACACATAAAGGAAACTGGAAGTGACATCAAAATAGGAACGTCAACCGAGTCATTCGTTGCTTTATTTAACAAATATTTCTGAGCACCAGCTGTGGTCTTAGCCAGCAGTTTCCAAACTTTTTGATCTCCAGATCCCTTTATACTCCTCCCAAATTATTCAGAACCACAAAGAGCCTTTGTTTATATTGGTAATATCCATTGATATTTACCATATCAAAACTAAAATTGATCATTTTAGAAATATTTATTCATTAATTCCTTTCTTAAATAATAAATCCACAACATGTTAGTAAAAAAAGAACATATAGAGAGAGCAATATTGTTTTACATTTTTGCAAATCTCTGTAAGTCCTGCTTAATAGAAGACAGCTGGGTTCCCATATTTGCTTCTGTATTCAATTGGTTGCGATATCACCCTCCGTGAGGACTCTGGAAAATTCCGCCATATATTCAGACAGAATGAAAGTGAAAAAGGCAAACAACGTCTTAGTTGTTCTGAAACTAGTTTTGACCCACTGTTGAGAAAACAGTGTTGACCTCACGGACCCTGAAAGGGTCCTGGAAATCCCAGCAGACCCTGGATCACACTTTGAGAACCACTGATCTGAGCACTTTTCTAGGTTTTATCTGTTAGAAAAAAAAAAAAAATCACAAAACAAAAGCAAGTCCTGCTCTCATTGTCTTATCTTCTATTAGGAGGAGAAAGAGAACGAGTAGGTCACCGACAGATGTAAAGTGCTGTGAAGAGCTGGTTGAAGGTCAGGGAAGGCCCTGATGTGGAGCCCAGAACACGTGTGGCCAAGGGCACGTGGATGTTCCTCTGCGTGGCAGCTGTTGTATCCCTCATTGTTCAAATTTTCCATAAGAAACAGTATGACCTTACACTTTTTTTAAATCGGTTTTCAAATGCAGTCCCGTCACAAGGAAGCATTCATCAAGGCAACATTTTGAAGCGAAATTGGAGCCCTGTGTGAGCCACCAGTGTGTCCATCAGGCGCTCCCCAACCACGCTCTGCTGTTTCCCTGGTGCTCATTGCAATGGTCCCTGGAGAAGGGTCTGGGGACACGCAGGCGCTCGGGGCCAGTGTCAGCCCCCAGGAAGGGACCATCTTCTTTGGGAGGCAAGCATGCAGACAAACTTAAAAGCACATCATTGCTCCTTGTTGATATCAATTTGTTTCTGGGTCTCGTCTCATGGACTACTAGTTCCCTGGGCTCCAGCCCCCCGGAACACAGAATGCAGCCCACCCTCAGATGGGGTCCATCTCCCCATGGGCCTTTTGCCTCCGTCTCCTGCAAGGACTTCTGCTGGCATTCCAGGCCTCATCACATACGTCTCTCCACTGCTCTCCCAAGGCTGTGATACCCAAGAAAAATAAGCCACATTGCACGCAAATGACAACACAAGGGTTTACTGTGTAAAAATAACAAGGTTGAATTTTCTGAACGTATCAGTGAAAGTGATGCTTATCTGGGTTCCTGTGTGCTTCGGCACAGAGGAGAAGAGGACCTTAAGCTTAAAGGGATGGTGCTGCCATTGTACATGGGGCCCTTGTGTCTTGGGAGCTGTATTCCTTCCCTGTGTGTACCATCACCAAGTACCCAGAACTGGGTGGCTTACCACAATATAAATTCATTCTCTCACAGTCTGGAGGCCAGGAGTCCAAAATCAAGGTGCTGGTAGGGCCATGCTCCATCTGAAGCCTCAAGGGGAAGATCCTTTTGTGTCTTCCAGCTTCTGGTGGCTCCTGGCATTCCCTGGGTCTGGGCAGGGTCCCTCGAAACTCTGCCTCCGTGGTCACATGACTTCCTCTGTGTGTGTCTGTGTCTTATAAGGACAGCAGTCCCAAAGGATTACTCCAGTATGACCCCATCTTGATTCAGTAACATCTGCAAAGATCTTTTTTCCAAACAAGGGCACGTTCACAGGTACAAGGGTTAGGATATCAGAGGAACTTTGGAAGAACACAATTCAACCCATACAAGGAGCCAAACCCAGGGAGGATAAGACCAGAGGAGAGTGCAGTCAGCAAGGCCATGAGGGCCACCAAAGTCAGGGACGTGTACAAGGCTTTGGACATGCCAACCAGGAGACCTCTGTGAAACCTGACATGAGCAGGGGAGGCAAGCGACTGATTGGCCAAAGATAGGATTACAAGGGGTAGTTTGCACACACAGCTGAAAGAATTACAGTGAGTGATCGTGTTCTGTGAAGAAGGTCATTATGAAGGGAAGGAAATAAAATAATGCACTAGGTTGAAGGGGACACAAGATTGAGGAAAGAATTTCATTTAGTGGTGGTTTCCTTTTTTTCGCCTTCCGGGAATGGACGGGGAGGCTTGACCCAATTCGTAGCTATACAAATATAGGCCTTTTGGTTAGCCAACGCTGCAAGTGTTTGCTGATGCTGAAATTTCTTTTTCAAAACACTTTTTATTTAAATCTGTACTGTTCACACAGTTAATGTATTGTCTTTATAGAAATGCTATAAAATTCAGATTTAAAAAGGTGAGATGCTAAAAGGTAAGCATAATTAACAGTTTCGTATCTATCCTTCGAGACTTTATGTGCCTATATGTACTCATATTAATATATATGTTAGATAAATGAGTCATACCTGACGTAACATTTTTGTGACTTGTTTTTTTCATTTAACAGTATATTGTGAACATTTCTTATACCAAAACATATGGTAACAGCATGCATATATACACAGACATGCGCGTGGGTGTGATTTTAAGTCACAGCGCGTATTCCACTCTGTGGCTGTATCATAATTTAATGAACCAGTTCCCTACTCTTGGACTTCGATTTTTACCAAGCATCCTTTTTCTTTACAAATTCGTCTGATTACGTTTTAAGATAAATTGTTGGATCAAACGGTATCAGGATTCCAGTCTTTTCTCATGTGTTTGTGCACCTTCCTAAAACGAAACATATCCAACCCAAGCACCACCAGCTTTGTCTGAAACTTGGGAATCCTGCAAAGACAGGAAGACGCAAAGCTCATGGACAGTGTTATGGGAGCCGCCTCTGCGCATCCTCGGCCCCACGGAGGATGGAAAGCTGTGTACAGGGTGTGCAGTCTTTTTAAATGATGCTTATTGTTTGTCTGGATTCTTTTCTAAATGTAAAACTAACATGAGGAAGCTTTTAAAAAAACGAGGGCTGGCTGAAGACATAGTGATGCATGATGCAAAGTCAGATTTGTTCTTAAGAAAAGAAGGAAGCAGAAAAGCGTCCCTCGTGTTATATGATATTGCATATGACGCAGGATTCGTCAGAAAACAGTAGGCAAATGTGAACCTAACCTCTTCCTTGCCATGATATCCTTGCATTAATTCATGAAACTCTTCAACCAATATTTACTGAGTGGCAATGTCTTCAAGCAAGTTTAGACAGACAGACGAAAGATCCTTTTGGGGACGTGGGGCACACAGTGATGGGACGTCTGGAGTTGAGGCTCAGACCCATGACTGAGGGCAGGGCTCCCTGCATGGACTCGGCGGTCAGGGCGCTGCAATGGGAGCAAATACTCAGGGAGCGCAGAGCCCCCAAACCAGAGTGCAATGAGACACCCAGCAGCCCAAACCCACCAGGCTCGCAAAGAGCCAGGAAAGGAGTTGTGGCAGATTTCACGGACCAACCAAGACTCTTGTTTGCACACATCATTTTTGACAAAGGCTCAAAAAGCTGACAGCCCTGTGTTGACAGCAGTTTGGGGGTCAATTGCTGATGGCCGAACTCTAATTAGACACCACGTTGGAGGATGGTTGGGAATACCCATTCAATGCGGAGGGTGGTTACCCTTGGAGCGTGCAATCCCAGTTTGGCCCACAGAAACAATCTCACAAATACCATGTGTCTGTGGACCAGGTGGATATCTGTCTCCATGTTGTCCGAGGTGACAAAAGATCAGAAGTCACCTAAATGTCTGACAGTCAAGTGCAGTGCTCTGCAGTGTGAACAGGGAGGGCATCTGTGTGTGCTCACAGGGTGGAAACAGGAACACACGAGTCTGAAGGGGGCCCACCTGTGCAAATAGAAGCACATGCACACACGGGTGTGTAGATTAGGCCGGAAAGTGTCCGAAAGGCAATCGCAAGCTGTACACGGCAGTTTCATCCAGGGACGGGGTACAGGGGTGGCGGTCTTCTCTCTTGCTTCGTAGCGTTCCCCGTTTCACAAGCGAGGACGTTTGACTTTCATGTAGTTCAGAACAATCACTCGAACAAGAAAGGAGTGGGGAGTTTCCCCGGGGGACAGCAGAGGTCCCGGGTGGGTTAGTCACAGCTGGTTGGCAGCAGACAAGAGCTGGTAACCCAGGACCTGATCACGTGGCCACTGTCTGTGTCCAGCACATCGAGGTGTTATGTTGACCCTGGAAAGAGTAGGGTCGTCAGACTGTGGACCATGGCACCTTTGTGCTGTAAGATCTGAAATCCCTGGGCTAGAATGTGCTCAAGCACTCTGGGACCCCTGGGGCAAGCCCTGATTGTAGCTCCTGGGCTCTTCCCTTTCCAGCCTGGACCCCTGAGTCTGGGGAAGTTGAGCAACTTGTCCAAGGCCATCCATGCAATGAGATGGGATAGAGTGACAGGTCTGCTTCTGGGCTGGGACACAAGGCTTCGTAGGTGGGGCCACAGAAGATGGGGCCCTGAGACTCACAAAGGGAAAGTGGGGCCAGTTGTAGTCTATCCATAGCCCTGTATGCCAAAAGAGTCTGAATCCATTGTGTACACAAGCTCTTCAAAGCAGCACGTATTGTTTGGTTTAGTTTTTATTCCCAGTTATAAAACTGACATGGGATGGAGAATTTTTTCCAGATCTAAGGACTAGTTAGAAGATAATAATGCATGCAGCCTTTTACAAGATTCTAGAATCTTCTTTGGGTGCACACAACATTATGTCCTGAGCAGATGTATGGAATACTGATATGAATGTATTCAGTCGTCATCATAACACTGTAAATGTGAGTCCTTTTCCTCCTCTGCACAGTGGACTAAACCAGGTCCTCAGCCTACTTCCGATTCCTTGATGTCAAAGGTCACGGGGCACACCGTGGGAGGTCTTCTCACCTCCAGGGATGGCCCTGGTCCAGGTCATGACTTGTTTCCTAACGTCCAGCATCCAACTGTGTGTCCATTGCCATGTGTGCTTGAGAGCGACTCATTTAATTACGGTCAGGAAAAATAAAACAACTCAAAGCACATAAAGCATATTAGTGTTTTGCACGTAACTAGAAATGGAGTCCATTGAGCGTGGAGTTGTTGTCACTTGCAACTTTTTCAATATTTTGATGGTCCAGGGAGGAATGCGTGAGAAACAGTAGCACAAGCTCATAGGATTCTGCTGACCTGTCTCCAACTTGCCATCGGGTCCTGGAGCGAGCACTTAGGGCGTCTGATCTGTCCCCACCCTGGGATCCTACGTCACGCAGGCACACGCACACCCCGACATCTGTTTGCACACACTGCCTAGGACCCCGCTTCTTTCTCACCTCACAAGCCTCTCACGCAGTGAAAGCTTTACGAGATTGCAAACATTTTTTTGGAAAATGGCATCGATGCCAACATGATGTTTGTTCCCTATTTGGTAGGTTTTATTACCCCACACGTGATGTTTCCCAGCACTTTAAATCCCTTTATATGATCAGCGAAGATCGCGGTTATGACGACGCGGAGGTCGCCGTGCTCTGGGTAAAGGTCAAGCTCTCCTCCCAGGCAGCGAGTGTAAACATTAAGCACACTCCTCTCTGCTATTGCGGCGACTGGGGCCCCTCGGCTGCTCCCTCAGACTTGCCAGGGCATCTCTGTCCCCCACGCCCCCCGCGCAGGAGCAGAGCCAGCCTGCAGGCCTCACCGCAGATGATTTACAAGCAGCAGACTCAGGCTACCTCAGATGTCACGCTCCACGGAGGTCAGCCTCGCAGCGTCCTCAGGACCACCAGGGTGTTTGCACGGTTGACGGTCGCTTGTCTTCTCATCAAATTTTACTTGGAGGAGCCCACTGCCACCCGCCAGGACCATTCTTCTGAGGCTGTTACTCGTATTTTAGGGAACCATTATGATCTCTAATTTAGACATAGCTCTCATCAAAGTGAATGTCTCAAGTTTTCAAACGATTCCAAACGATTTGCTTTTCCCATAAAAGTCATGCCCTTGTTACTAAAATTAAGTCCTGACGATGTATGTAAAAAATTTATTTCCGAATTGTGTCTACTTTTATGAGCAAAAATAATCAGGAAAAGCCACTGGCTACAAAAACTGCAAACAAAATGAACCTTTAAAACGCTAATGACTTAAGGGTGGTTGTACAGACGTATAAAGTATGTTGGGGGCTTACACTATTTGTCATTAACACATAGTCTGAAAGCTTGGCTAATATAATGTGACACAAAATTAGTCAAACACAATTCATGCAATATTGTTTAATTTTACTCCTCATTTAACTTGGTTTTAAGCAAAATCATTATGTCACATGATAACGTTCACTTGAACAAGAAATATTTCATAATGGTCGCTGCCTTTAGAAATGAGTTATTAGGGGCTCCATGCTGAACACATTCTTAACTATGAAAAACTATAAAGCTAATAGCTTAATCATATTTTGACACCATCTACATACTTTATGCATTATTTACAAGAAAGATATAAAAATGAAACCACTGAATATCTCACACAATACTTCACAGTCATAGTTAGCTGGTTAAAAATATAACACATTTATCTTCCAAGGGCTCTATATTTGCATATAGATACTTGCATACCATGTTGCAATGTGCTGTTAATGTAAAATTTAACCTTTGTTCTTTCTCTCTGATGTGCAAGGTATACTCATTAAGTTAAAAATAATGGCAAAAATAAGTCTTCTGGCGATATACATTTCATAAATTATTCCCCAGAGCAGTGAGGAAAGGTAAAATGTGGGTGGGAAAATGTTTAATTGAATTAATTCCTCATTTTCTGTATTTTTATTTTACAACTCAGAGACAGAGCAATTTGACTACTATATGTCAACCCTATGAATTGCAAAGGACCTCCCTTCAATTATTCAAGGTGTCAGCCCTCTTAATCCTATATTGAAGCAATTCTGCGTTTCAGGGCTGAGACGACTGTACAACATCATTTTGCGCACCTGTTAAGTGGGTGGCCGTTTATTCAACGGAGGGAGCACACAACCAACATGCCTAAAACGTTCCTCAAGGTCATCAAACATTTGGGCAGAACATAGCCGCCTTTGGGCTTGAATTAGGTTGTAAAATGCAACGTCCGTTTCTTACGAAGCCCATATATGAACTTTCACAGAAGCAAGACAAATACTTAGAAATGTGGTAAGAAACCGTTACAAAATTCCTTGTTTGTACATCCCAAGTGTAAGATGCACTGTTGGGTTAGACTCAAGATCTGAAGTCGTACTGTGGCCAGGCACGGCCCTTGGAAGAGAGGGAAAAGAGGAGGCAGAAAGCCCATCTGAGTGAGCCCACTGTTAAGCACAGGTGCACACCGTGTCGTGCCGCAGCCGGTGGGAAGGGCCCACACAGAATCCGAGTCGGGGCGGCGGTGGTGGACACAAGGCCACACAGCCCACGTTGACCAGGGAGAGCTGGCGGGACACATAGGCTGCGAGGACTGAGGCCTCAGAAGAGAGGCCGGAACACGGCACGAAAGCAATTCCCAGCCAGAGATGGGGGGCGGTGGGGCAGCGCTAGTCATGCCAGGGCCCCAGAACCCCAACACAGGATTATTCCCCACTCTTCCTCAGCCCCGTAGAACACCGGAGCTGGCAAGTCAGAGTCTGGACATGCGTGAGCCATCTGAGAACCACCGAGGGAGGGACAGACGTGAGGTCACACGGCCATCAGTGGCCAGGAGAGCCTGGACCACGGCCTCTTAACCCCCAGGTTGGTCTCTATGACGCCTCCTTTCATCATGGACTGTAGTGATGGCTCTAGGGTTCCCCTAGATTTCCAGAAGGAGTCCAGGAGCGGTGGCTTAGCGCTTTCTGAGCCAACCTACGCGCGACTTCTGTGTTGACTGACCTCCACGGACCGCCTCTTTAGAGGAAGAACTCAGTCTCCGTGGTGAGTCTCCTGGGTTCCATCACAACCGTGCCTGCTGCTTCTGGGATGCCAGCAGTAACACCACCTTACCATGTTCATCTAGTTCAGCCCGCAGAACAGCCGTCTGCCATGGTCCCGGGGTGTGTGGCCTGCCCCCAGCTCCCGTGCTCCCAGTGGGCGCTCTCCTCCCCTAATGAACGTGCTATTTGTAAGTCGGCATGACACATACATAAGCTGTGGGCACACATTCATTTAGTACATTTAGTCCAATCTTCTGGAGACTTTTGCTCTCTCCTTTTGGAACCACTGAAAAGATAAATCGCTGTGATTAGACCTCATTTTCTGTACGAAGGGAAAGAACGACCCCAAAATGCTAAGTGCTTTTTGAACAAGCAGCCGCACCGGCTCTTTAACTGAACGCCTGGGCCCCCTTGAAATGGAGGCAGATACATTCTGCAGAAACGCGGTATTGAACTTTTACTTATTTGCTGTGTTTTCTGGACTCCTACGTGTACGTGATTGTTCTTGTAAAGGTTCTTACCGAGGTAAATAAAATCGTAGAGGCTTGGAAACACACTATTATTACAGCGCAGAGCTAAGGTGTACAGAACGGGAAATAACTCTCTGAGGAATAAATTACATGTGATGAGGGCTAAAAGAATACAGCTTCTATTTCGGGAAGTCTTCCAGGCGGAGGCAGAGATTTGGCAGTTTTAGCGTGCCTTTCAAGACAATGCACGTACACCAAAAACATTATTCTACACAGGGCGCCCCAGAGGCCACGGCCGTCACGTGGATGCCATAGTTATTCCATTGCCTCAAATTCAACACAGATCTTCTTTATTAATTTTAATTTGTCATCAATAACCTGACAGGCACTCTTTCGGCAAGAAATACTGCATTAACTGTTTCACTCACTGTGGCAGCTATTAAAACCGGGACGGTGATTAGCAGGAATGAGGTCAAACTGAATAATGTGAGTATAAGTCGCTACCAGCGAAATGTATAACACAGGAGGATTTATTATGTTCACTTGCTGAAATGTAATTTAAAAACAGGATATCACCACCTGCTATGCTGGCTCGTAGTGTTACTCAGATCATTTAAACATTTCCTGCTAATATGTTTATTTGCTTCTGGCGTATATTACCATTTACTGTATTTCTAATAACTACAGTTAAAATAAACTTAATTGTTGCTATCTACTTCATGTAAACATAGCAGGTAAATAAATCATCCCATGATTAGCTCAGACAATGCAAATTAGGGTGATTTAATCATCAATATTGGCAACAGAAAAATTAGTATTTATAACCTCCTTGCAAAGAACGAAATTTAGTTCCCTTATGGAGGGGTCTGCTTGCTAAATAAGAATGTCGCACGGATGCGGAAAGACTCTGCTCGGCTAGAAATAACGTGACGTACCGTCACGTGCACTGAGGACATTGCCCAGTGTTTACAGATGCTAGGCGTTCACACGGGAACTCTAGATGTGCTCTTTTTGAAAAAATCAGAAACCCGGGCACATTGGCCGGAGTCGTTGCTGATCTGGAAACCACAGTCCACAGCCTTTGGCTGCACTTTTGAAGGAATTCAGATCGATGCAGAGTTCTCCATAATGATTTAAAACTTTTCCTATTGGGAGGTCATTTGAATCCTGGGCTAAAAATAGAGAATGTATCTTTTAAACGTGCAGGGGGTTTTAAGCGTGAAGGTTATTTTTAGGACTGAGTGCCCACGAGACAAAGCAGCTGTCAATAATCCTTCTCCGAGCGCCACAGGTCAGTTAGTCTGGGCTGGCATTTAATCCTTACACCAAATATCATTTAAGCCACTTAATGTAAGATCTCTGAGACTCGGGCTGGTGAGTGGCTGGGACTACAGGCGGCACAGAGCCAAACGGGTGGGACCAGCCGATTACTGTAGGCAAAGTGGTCCCGTGGCCCCACCTGAGGCCGGAGCCCTCCATCCTGGCCCCGGAGAAGCACTGCGAAAGGCCGAACCTTTAACGCGACACATCCTCCCCGCAACTGTCACACCTGCGCATTTGCACAAAAAAATGAAATTTTAGCTCAGCCCTTCCGGAGTGGGGTGGTAAAAAAATCACGGCTTGGCACAAAACCTCAAAAACTCATCAAAGGCTCGTTTATTTTGAGAAATCTCAAAAACTAACCCGAGAAATAATTTGTAAGAATTCTTTCCCGGACAGCCTGTGTATCCTGTGGAACTAGAGAAACCTAACGCGTGAGGGTCGGCGTTAATTGTAGGGACCTGCTCCAACATGGGCGAACGATAATGAGCACCAGTATACTCCTGTTTTGTTGGTTGGTTGGTTGGTTGTTTGTTCTGAATCTGAGAAAAAAAAGCCAATAAGTAAACGTCGCCCTCTCTGAACAATTGCCGTCTCAGACGCTGGTGCTCTGCGTGAACGCAAAGCGAACACGCAAAGAAAAGGCCCCACCAAAGGATGAGTGCATTCGCCTCCTGTGTTCCTCTGAGCTGCCTCTTGCCTAAATCAAGCAGTGTTACAGGAGGCAATTCCAGCTCGCGTCCCCAGCTCCGGAGCTGTCACATTAGACAATCAGAGAACTTTTAGAAGGAAACCAATGAATGCTAAATATCACAGCCCCGTTTGCAGGGCCCCGGCACCCATCTCCGCCAAGGAAAATGAGCAGCCTTCGTAGCCCACGGCCTCGGGAAGGCACTTTGTTCCTGCCCGCCCCGCCCGCGCAGGGGCTGTAGGGCTGCGAGATCCCCCTTCATCTAAGGCGGCAACCACAGGGCTTTACACGGCAGCTCAATTTGAATCGATGATGGGAGCAATGTTTGTAATTCGACATCAAGCAGCCCGGGTGTCTGGCGTTTATTTGTGCTGTTGTTTTGGCAGGTAATCCAAAGGCCCCTCTCCTCCGACATGTCAAGTCTACAATCAAACAGAGAGGACTGGCAAATTCGCTTTTACAGTTAGTCGAGCTGAATGCTATTACCCGTGTATTTGTCACCGACCTGCGATCCCAGCCTCTCATCTGCCATCCGGATGGATGCTACAAAGTGAAGCGTCGGGGACATGCGTTTCCCGGTAACTACCTGCTGCCAGCTATTATTTTAAGGATCCTGTGATTTTCTTTTATTTTGAGTAGAAAAAACAAGGCAGCTGCGGTAATAAAAAGGCGTATCAACTAGTCACTTGCTGGCACATTTGTCACTGGTGTGGATACAGTGGAGCCCTTTTTTGTCGTTGTTGCTAGAAAATGTATACACTCGAATATAATATTGTAAATCTGGAGTATGTGCTTCCAATAAAACCCTTTTTAGTGCCTTGCATACTGGTAAACAAAATAAAAATGTATGCGTCTTATAAAGAATGCCGATACATACACATACATGCAAGATGCCGCCCACAAATCATGTGTTGACAGGAGATATTTTACGTTAGATGATTTTGGGGTGAAAGTTATTATTTTTTTATTCCTAACTCACCTTAACATAGCTACACAGCCATACATTATCACAGCTCTCCAGTAATGTTCCTAAATATTTCCTAATGATGGATTGTATTTTAGGGCCTCCCAGGACCCGAGTTGAACTGTATAATTCCAAGTTGTGAATTAAATTGCAAGAACCGAGGGCTTCTGGTAATTCTTCTACTTCTGCACATCGCATAGACGTAGCGACCCTCTCCCCTGTTCAGTGCAGAAGAAATCCTCGAAAATCATCAGTCGCCAATAAAACCTTAGTTGTTCCGTATGTATGTGTTTTAAAATTAATTAGGCCGGAGCTTTTAAGAGGTGGTTGGTCCTTCGGTGATATCCGGAAAATCGCCACTAGGTGTTTGTCAAACCACGTAACCACAGACAATGTTTTCGCTTTGTGCCTCTTGTGTTCTGGAAGCCGGGCATGGCTTCGGCATTGGACTCAGACGCACAACAAAGTCAAGACGCTGCTGCCCCACACGCCAGCCCCCCGCCCCCAGGTGTGTCCGCGGGACTCACGTCCTGAACAAAGAGCCCGGCGCCTCAGCGCCCTGCCATCCGGAGCAGGAGTTGGACAATTCCGAACAATAAAACCCGGCCCAAACAAAGAGTGATTAATGACTCAGGGGTCTGCCTGCCATGTCGACCAGAGAGGCTCGGAGTGGGTCTTTGAAGGAGAAATGAAAAGAGTTTCGGGCTTTAAATATTTACTATTTCATTCATCAATGGAGCATGTAAACGCAGAAACAAATATTCAAACATCATTTTCCCCAGACTCCATTTCCCTCATTGTCCTCGCATGCGATGCTTGTTTACGGCAATCATCGTAATGGAAGGCACGGGAGGAAACGGGTTACGGAGGCGGGGGTGATTATTCAGAGGGGGCCACCGGTTCTCCTCCTGAATTTCGTTTGTCACCAGGGTCTCTGGAAGGTTCCATGGTGCATGTAACCTATCTGGTATTCAGGCCCAGAGTTTTAGGCAGATTTTACTGTTTCTACACAATCCATTACTCAAAATGTTGTCTGTCTCTGTGTGGAAATGAACACTCTTGTCATCATTTAAGAAAGGAAACAGGTAGGGTGCCTGGGTGGCTCGGTCGGTTGGGCTTCGGACTTTGGCTTAGGTCACTATCTCACGGTTCCCGAGTCAGGCTCTGTGCTGACAGCTCAGCACCTGGGGCCTGCTTCAAATTCTGTTTCTCCCTCTGTCTCTCTCTCTCTCTGTTCTTCCCCGGTTTGTGCTCTCTCTCTCTCTCTCAGAAATGGATAAACATTAAGAAATTGTTTTTAAATTAAAAAAAAATTTAAAAAAAGGAAACAGGTGGCAAGGGTCCCTACAAATCAAGCATCCCGCACTTCAGACATGTTCTAAGACATTATTGCTGTTACAACAGTTGTGAGGTATGACTTCACGATGGTTCATCCGTCACGTTCCTCTTGGTTGTGTGTGTGGCCAGGTGGCTGACCTGCCGTCCACACTGGGGGACCAAGGGTGACAAAATCACTCCTCCCTGGCGTCTCCCACACTGGATGCTCACGGAGTCCTTGCTGTTTCCATCTGAAACCGGGGGCTTGCACCCCATGGGGCCCTGTGCAGTCTGCCTGTGCATCCCTGGGCCCCTCACAGGACACAACCCCTCCAGGGAGTTGTGCTGGCTAACCCGGCCTTTCTCGGTGCAGGGCCCTTGCTGTCTCACCCTTGGACAGCTGCAGATTTGGCTCTGTGGCCAGGAGGGCAGCTCCCCTCTCCTGGCCCTGTATCGGCACTTAGCTCAAATGCCACTTCCTCTAGGAAGCCTTCCATGAAGTTTCCAGGTCACATCCCCTGCTGCAGGCTTCATGCTCCCGCACTGTGTTCCCAGGGCTCGTGCAGTCTGGCTTCCTGACTCACACCCTCATGAGGAGGCAGGGCCACACGTGTTTCCCTCATCAGCCCTAGTACACAGCCTGGTAGGTGACAAGCTCCATGACGATTTCTTGAGTGATGAATGAATGAATGAATGAATGAATATGATTTGCTCGGTCTTTAAAAAAAAATTGTTTATGTTTATTCATTTTTGAAAGACAGAGAGAGACAGAGCACAAGCAGGGGTGGGGTGGAGAAAGAGGGGGACACAGAATCCCAAGCAGGCTCCAGACTCCGAGCTGTCAGCACAGAGCCCGATGCGGGGCTCGAAATCACGAACCGCGAGATCATGACCTGAGCCGAAGTCAGACGCTTAACCGACTGAGCCACCCAGTCGCCCCGATTTGCTTGGTCTTTATAAACAGGCAAATTAAGAAGTCAGCCTGCAAGGTTTACCAGCATTACATTTTCGATCTGAATCATCTAAATTGTTTTTGTCTAACAGTCTAAATTCTCACAGCACTCAAGGCTATGTGACCTTAGCATCAAGATCCAGAAAAAGCAGTTTGCTAAAAATACAAAAAGCAGCATCCATACGCAAGCACGTACATGTGCGTGCACGCGCGCGCACACACACACACACACACACACACACACACTCCTCTTGATTAGCAAGCATAGGCCTTTGTGACCATTCAGTGAAGATATTTCCACTTTGCTCTTGTAAATTCCAGACTCCACTTCGCCTATGACTTAAGAAATTCTGTTAGATTGAATTTCAGGGATTTCGTGAAGGATAGAGTGCCTCCTCCATTGTGAAGCATTCCACAGAGATGTGTGTGTGTGTGTGTGTGTGTGTGTGTGTGTGTCAGGGAGAGAGAGAGAGAGAGAGAGAGAAGGGGGAGATAGTTGTAGCTGATGTTATTCTATATATGTATGCTTTGACAGACCTGCTGATTTCTCCCAGTGTTGCCTTTCTGGGAGAGAGGCCAATTTTCTTCATTTTTAAAATATCATAACATTTGTGTTAGCAAAAACTGCTATAAATGCCATCAGCTACAGAATTCCAGTTTAATTTCTATTTTGACTTTATCAAAATTTGAGAAAAATATCTTTGGGGAATACAATTATCTGTGCTTAGCCTCAGCCCACAAATAAACACAAACCAACTGTTCCCTGCAGCAGGGAGCGATTCAGGAAAGTCCCTCCTAAGAATAGATGCCGCGGCCAAGGCGAAAGCTGGAACCGGACCCCACAGTGTAATCTAAACAACATAATTCTGATCCCAAGGACCGCACCATGTGGTCTGGCATATTGAATTTGTAAAAATCATATTAGAAGTGTACACAATATTTATAAAATACAAATACTGATTTCTCGCATTGATTCTTACCTGAATGTGGGTCAACTTCTTGTCTGAGTCCTTCTAATAGCTTAATTAAACAAATAAGAACATTTATGAAAATGTAAGACCGACGTAAGAAATCACAGCATTTTAATATTTTAATATCTGAGACTGCCTGATGTTTCAGTAATGGCTAAACCTAGTTAAACTCCCATTGATGATGCTGATTATTCTAGGATCTGATTTTCTCCTCTGGCTTCATGTAAAATCATAATCTTTCTTAACAGCTACCCACTATTGTTTTTATAACCTTTCTTCTCAGATATTAATGACCCTCTAGAGTTTCCCAAACTGTATTGGAGTGTTTTAACAAGTCATTCCAAAAATATATTTGGTAAACTAATGAAACTTAGGATATGTTTTAGATTATCCGCCTGAAATAGCGATGCTCAGTCACACTACTAAAATCATGGGCCGACTTGATAATAAGTATCCCATCACGAAGGGTAATCATTGGCCCCACTTTTCCAAGCAAATGCGGTGCCCAGGACGAGACATGCGTATCCAGGTACGTCAGCAAATGCTCTGAAGTTTTTTCCTAATAATATGAAAAAGAAACAACAAATGTCTAAATTGTCATGGAAATACATCACCCAGGCCCTATCTGTGCCACCGTGACGCATACATAAGCAGGAGACAGGCTGCCTGGTTTTCGGGTGTCGGTGACATGGTTCGGCAGGACTTGCTCTCGCTGGACACAGAGGTCATGGCACATCTTGAACCAGAATCAACACCTTTCCATCTCCTTCACGTCACTGCCATCTTTGGATGTGACAAATTCCCTTCATTCTTCTTCCTCCTCCTTCCCCTGAACTTAATGTGGTCGAGTCTCTTCTCCCACCTGGTTACATTTTTCACATTCAATCAAAACCCTTTTAAGGGCCTCGTTTTATTTGTCTTTTCTCGGGGCTCTGCCCTGTGACTGCGCGCCTCGCCTCCTTCCAAACCGCAGGGCTCCTGGACTTCAGCGTCTGTGTCGCCCGGGAGCCGTTTGCCTTCGGGTTCTTTTGGATCCTTTGGCACAAAATGTCTGGCTCTAAAGGTCATGTGTGTGATGCTGAGAGACAGCCAACGCAAAAATGTTTGCATGTTTCCCCCCTGCGCCCAACAACACACACTACTGCTCAGAGTTCAGAGGTGCAGGATGGTTCAGAGACCTGCTCAGGGTCACTCGGCCGGCTGGTGGCACTGCTAGGGCCAGTGCGGGCTGCTGGGGCTCTTTATCCTGCGTCCCTCCCACGTGCAGCTGCTCAGGACGGTTTCCCGGTGCAGGCATCACCTGGCGTCTGCAGGGGGAGCACCTTCTCAGACGACGTGATCACGTACATGGTACCATCTTATAATACAAAGGGAAGCCACAATTATTCCTGGGATTTGATGAGTTACACACTAAAAGCCTCTCATGGCGGGAACTTAGGACAAGAGGCACGGTTTGCACAGCCTCCGCTGTGTCCTCGTACTGGACGCCAACGGTGTCACCTGCCTTGCCATAGAAATCAGCCACTGTGCCAGTGAGAGCTGCAGCTCTCGGACGCTCGCCAAGTTCTGTAAGTGGTGCAAATTATTGGCAAGTTGTCTCGATTTCTCGTGAAATCCTCACGATCAATATAAATGGATACTATCCTTTCTCATTTTGCACTTAAAGAAAAATCTGAGTGTCAAAGAGCTGACGTAACTTGCTCTGGGACAGTAGCTGGATTCAAACCCAGTTCTGCTCGTCCTCGAGTGCTCTGCTGCCCCTTGTCCCTGACGGGGCGTCAACGTCCCCGGCTGCGATCCTGTCATGGGAAACACCGTTTCTATGATGGTGGCATTCTCTCATTCAGCCGGAAGACGTGGAGGGAGGGCCTCCTCCGAACCAGCCTGGGCCCGCTCTGAGAATACACAGCCAGGAAGCCTGGGCGTTCCCCTCCAGGACGCAGTTTCTGCCTTTAGACTTTGCCTCGCAGAATTGTGGACTTGACGTTTTACCTCTTCCGCAATCCCAGTTTTTATTATTCTTTCCACACCAGCTTCAGGAAAAGAAAACCTTTAGCTAACTGGATAGAGAATACAGAGGATGGAAGGAGTCTTTGAAAGGGAAAAGCGCTGATCATTTACCACCAAGGAAGTCTGTTAGTGGATTAAAGCATATTCCCCAGGCCTTTAAAGATATCTATTAGTAATTTACAGAAATTATGAGAGCTAAAAGGCCTGTTGTTTTCAGAATTCAGAGCTCAGCCTGTGGCCTCGTACCAGATGATGCTGAAAACCAGCCTCTCTGGGAATTCCCATCAAACTCCAGTTCATAATTTATGGAATGACATATACTTGGACACTGATTAGCTACCTATCAGCTCTGTAATAAAGGCGGCATAACCCCTAGTTTATCATTCATTTATCTGAAGTCATTTTGAATAATATCACAAGATTGTAATGTAATCATTATGCTGTTCAGCAGTCGTGGGCCGGCGAGGTCAGAGCCCCGGCAGGGTTCACACCGCTCAATTTACTCACTTCTTACACGTTTGTAGGATTGGAGTCAACAGCGTGATATCAAAGTTGGACCGGTGAGCAGAGGCTTTACACAAATTGATAATAAGATGTTCAACAGGAAGCACAGGAAGGCTTAATAACAGTGATAATAATCTTTTCTGAGAGTCAGGCTCGTACTTGAGTTTGAAACAAGTCAGTGCTCAATGACTAGCGCGGGTCTCCTTTGACTCTGCCGACCCGAAGGGTTTATCGACAACCACTTTGCTGCTATGAAACGCTCTATTAGGAAAACCGTGTCTTCGGGCCACGGGGAGGGTGACGGCAGGACGGTCGATTCCTCCGGAGAAAGGCTTGCTGGGAAGACTCTGCAGGCACAGCCACAGCAGGGGAAGCGGGAAGCCGGGGAAGCCAGCGGCTCACGGAGATGCTGGAAAAATCCCCCGGCAGAGGGACTGAGGGGTGAGGTGCGGAGGAACGGACGGGGCCGGAGGCGGCGAACCCTTCTCGAGCCCGGAGAGGAGGGCCAAGGGGGATGGACCCGAAGAATGGGGTTTCTGCTTAACGGTGATGTAGTCATTTATCTGTGCTGTCTGCCCAGTCAAGCCCCACCTCCCCATTTCCAAAGGCGGCAGCTGAACACCAGCTTCCCTCGTTAGGTCAGTTTTGCCAGGATTTTGTAGGTGTCTTGCTAGGATTTTGTACGTCGCAGCCCATCGACCATCTTCGTGGGGACTGTCCTGGGTGTGGGGCGGGGGGCGGCCAGGGATGGTGTTGCCATCAGGGCCTGAAGCATGTGAAAGAGAGGAGGAGAAATCGTGATGTGAAATTAAGAGAACAGGGGTTTTGGACGGACTCTAGGGGAGATTGCCAGCAAGCATCTCGGCCTCCCTGTTCCTAGGGGACGTCCACAGAGCCGAGAGGACCAACACAGGCCCTTTCTGCAACAGGTCCTAGCGTGAGGCCTGAAAACTGCAGTAAGAGAAAAAAAGGCCAGTTTGATAATAAACACAGAGAAGCCACATAACAATAACAGAAGATCTACAGCAGTGAGTTTTCAGAGAACGTCTCCATTTGAGTAGAGCGCAATATGGAAAAAAGTAATGAATGTGGTAGCTAGCAAAGTTAGAGTCAAGACATTAAGTTATTTTCCAGAACGTGCTTGTTTCCATATCAACTTGTATTCAGACTTGAGTTCCATCTACCCCTACAGGTGATCCCGCCCACCTTGGTGGCACCTACAGAGGATGAGTGTCCAACAGTGACCACCCAAGGGGATGTCTTTGGTCTGCCCCACCCCAGGGACCTTTTTAGTCACTGTCCAGGGAGGAGGGATGGCTGGAAAATAGCACTGCAGCGGTAACAGCAGAGAATAAGCCGGCCAAGGGGGACAGACAGGTCACGGCAAGAGCATGCCAGGTCTGGGAGGAGAGTCAGACCCCTGTGTCACTTTCTACAGGTCACATCCTACAGCTGACCTTGGACAAGGTACTTGACCCTGAAGAATCTTTCAGATTTGTGGGAAGAGAAAATACTGGCATATACTATATGGGATTCCTATGAGAGATGACGCATGCCACATTCTTAGCAAAGAGCGTGGCACCATTAAGGCCTCAGAACTTCTTTCTTACTAATACAAATTTGCTATTGGAAATGCAGCTTCTCTGAGGTCTAAAGAGCAAAGCACCTTCTGGTCAAGATTCTTCCACGTCAGGGTTCTTAGCTTGGGACTTTTCCTGATTTTCAGATATACCTATGTAAAATATACATTTTCCTAGGGGGATAATCCCTAAATTGTATCATACTCACAACAGGGTCTGCTAAACAAAACGGGGAAAGGACAAAGCCTATGAGCTCCCATATAATAGCACACGACATGGGGGTGTGGGTTTCCTCAAACGTGGGTTAATCATCTTATTCCACCTCACCCTCTATTCAACCTAAACCTAATAATTTCCCAGAAAGTCAGCCTTGCTGGCAGAGAAATGTTCAAGGTTAAAAGCGGGAAGGAAGGAGAGCCGGGAGCTACATGCTATTTGCAGAGGCCTAAGGAGGCAGGTTTTCCAGACAGGCTAGAATTGTATGTAAGCCATCCTGAAGCAAAAGCAGCCTCAGGAGGGGTATTTCCCCAAGGCAAATCCATTCCCGGGGACTCACCACCAGAGGGAAATCCATCAAAGACCCTTCACCAGAAGGTGAGAATGAATCAGAAGAGGGGTTTTCCCTGAGAACCAGGAAGGTGCAGAGATACTGAGCAGAGTACCTGCACGGATGGGGCCGAAACAGGAAGCAGTCCACATGGGGGTGCAGTATTCGCTGGGGACACGCGAGTGCTGCACTCCTGCCCCCGAGGAAACAAGGGCTTTCAAAATGCCTACATGCACAAGGTGAGTGCTTGTGTGGTAACCACACTGGGTGCTGAATGGAAACGATCACCCAGGTTGGAAGGACTCAGTCGCAGTCAACATGATCTGATCTTTTCTTCTCCATCATTCCAGAGAAACACTGAAGTGTGCAAACAAAAACATCACCCACCAACCCCGACCTTGCACCTTTTCCACCTCGCCTACAGTGCTAGAACCTGCTAGAACCATCCAGCTCTTCTCTCCAGGGCTCAGTCTCCGGTGAAGGCTCTGCACTGAGAAATGCAGCGAATGTGTTCTGCCCAAATAGCTGGGCTCCCCATATTACCTCCACCCCTCTAAGAGCACAGAAACACACAACGTGATCGCTTGTCTTTTCTTCTGTGTTCAAGATCATGAAGTGACTCCATTCCATCCCAAAGCTCAACAGGATGGGAGGGAAGCCTGACTCTTAATCTCACTGGGAGGATTAAAAGATTAAGACGAGGTAAGAAATAGGTAAGAATAATAGTCATAACGGCAGACTTGTCTGACCAGATGTCAAAACATACTCTAAAGCTACAGTCATTGAAATGCAGTGATCTTGTCCCGGGAGAGACAATGAACACGGTTCAGAAATGTGGTATGTGTCATGTGCTTACTTCCATAATGCTATAAAGTGGCATTTCACATCAGTGGGAAAAATACATTCTTTAATAAATGCCATTGGGAAATTTGGCTATTTATTTAAATAAACAAACAAAAACCCATGTAGATACATTCTTCATACAATTCATCAAACATAATTGCTAATTTTAAATATTTAAACATTTAAACTAGACAGATACTATTACATTACGGAGTCAGGAAAAGCTTTTATAAATGTAGAAACCAAAGAGACAAAGGTTGGAAGACTTAATAGACAAAGAGATTAGGAGCCAGCTTATGTAAAGAAGACCTACGAATCAATAAGAAAAAGACAAACAATTCAATAGACAAATGTGTAAAATACTCAAAAGGGCTATGCACAAATGAGAATAAATCAAAAAGCCAATTAAACATTGGAAAAATTGCTCATTTGCATTAATACTGCAGGAAATAAAGATCAAAACCAAAATGAAAAACGACACCCTCCAGATTGGCAAAAATATAAAAGTCTGACAATATCAAATATTGGCAGAAATTTGGGAAGCAGGATATCACACACCCACCTGGTCCAAGTACAATTGTTGTAGACACTTAGGAAAACAAACACATTGATACCTAAAAGAACCAAAAGCACACATATCTTACAACCCACAAATTTTATATGCAAGCATTTGTCTGGAGACACTCTTCAAGACGTGAGCAAATGTATATTGCATCATTATTTGCAATAGTTACAACTGGGAAAAATCCAAATACTCACCAATACAGGAGCCCTAAAAGTAAACGATGCATATGGGGCACCCAGGTGGCTCAGTCAGTCTAGCATCTGACTCTTGATTTCGGCTCAGGTCATGATCTCAGTTTGTGGGATCAAGCCCCACGTCGGACTCCATGCTGGCAGGGCAGAGCCTGCTTGGGATTCTCTCTCTTTCTCCCCCTCTCTCTGCCCCTCCCCCACTCACTCTCACTCATTCCCTCTCTCTCTCTCAAAATAAATAAATAAATACTAAAAACATTAAAAAATAAACGTTTTTATTTTTATGTGTAAATGTGTGTATTTACACATCAACATGGATACATCTCAAAAAATGCTGAGTTTAAGTAAAAGTTAATAAAACTATGATAATATTTGTGAATTTTTTAAGGCACACAAAGCAATACCAGATACTTTTTATACCACCTACATCTCCAAGTAAAATATTTTTATCACCTCCTAAGATTGTACAAAATTCACTGATCGCTGTAATAATTTATACACATGAAGGGAGGCAAACAGGCCTGGATACGGGTGACAAGGAGATCAACACTGTCTTTACAGTTTTACTTTACGTGAAATGGCTAAAACTTGAAGCAAACGTATTAAAATGCGTATTTTCTTCATACACTTTTGCATCTCAGTCAGGACCCTTAATCCAACTCTGTTGCAGTTGGTTTAGAAGAAGAGAGTATTCTCGGCCCCCATCCCGAAGACCAGAGCCGGACAGGCTCCTGCACAAACGTCATCCAATGGTCTGGCTCCATATTTTTGCCGTTCTTCCGGTCCTGCCGCCTCTGTTAGTCTGCTACTTCCCTTGTCTGGCTGGTCTCATGGAAACAAAATGACTGCGAAGGATCCAGGCTTCTCATCTTCCCAGAACACTATCCATGACCCAGAATTCCCAGCAAATATTTCAAGAGTCACTTTGAAGACACCGCTTAAGTCACCTGCTGGCCTCTAACTCATAGCTGTGGGTCCCAGGGCGAGGGTATTGACTGAGTGGATGAGGTATCCTAGTCCCCCCCAGACACCAGGGTTAGAGTTACCCTTCCTGCACCTCGGGGACCCCAGTGGAAATGGGGGGCTTCTGAGAACAGGAAGTAGGACATATACCAGGAGGTCCCCCCAAGATGAAAGCCACCTGGTGCTTCAATGTGCTTCTACTCCAATTTCGAATAAATTTTTACGACTTCACAAATTTTTACAACTTCACAGAGGGACGATAGGTTGACACTGTTTTCCAAGGACTGTGACACCAAGGCACTGGTTTACCAAAGGATGGGTTGAAGGCCACTAAGGGAGGTCCTGCCATGAAGAGGAATGCCAGTGAGGTCCTGGCAGAGGCCAGCGTCCAGCTCCAGTCCTACAGCCCCCCGGGACCTCTTCCCTCACCTTTAGAGCAAAAGTGTGCATTGAAGTCTTCAAAAGGATCATTTTGTCCTTTTAAACACAGATTAAAAAATCATGGGAATGGTTAAAAAATCATGGTGCTTTCAGACACAGCACCTTACACACAAGGGAATTTAGTTTCCGGTGTGGAGTCATCGAGAAGGAAAACCCGCAACCCTTTACCATCTAATTTAAATTACTTCATAATGAATGAAAACTCCCCAGTTTGTGAAATGAGTGCAGAAAGTGAAAACTGAATAAAGTATTGTCAATATCTAAAGCTCATTTTAAATAGAGCACATCGTAAACAAAACAAAACAAAACAACTTTTCCTCCATCTTTAAAAAAAATCAGCGGCTGGAAAACTCTTCTCCAGGACTTACTCCTTTGGCAAGCCCATATCATGCTCCGTGTTCTGTGCTCCTCCTGATAACTTGGCCATGAATAAAATATTAATTAATTTTTTAATTAAAAAGGCCAAAAATAAATTCCCCGGCAAGCTGAAGGTAAAGGTGGTTCACAGAACTTCTATCACAGCCAAGCAGGGGAGAGGCAGAGAAAATGAAAGAAGGAAAACCTGGGGAAGGACAAACATGAAAATCTTTCAGTCCCCGAGCATGGGGACAGGCAGGTGACACTTTACTGCACAGTGCAATGTCTTGCATGAAGCACCCCGAGGTGGAGATCTCCTTCTGGAGCGCTTGGCAGCCACGAATGGCACCATAGCCTTTGCTGGATACGGGGAAATGCATCTGCCACATGACTGTACCTCATACCTTTAAAGAAAAATCATTATTTTAAATCACCACTTCCTTAGCCTCTGAAGAAAGGCTCTAGAAAAATGTGAATGTTTCCTAACGATGCAGGGCTCATCTATTCTGGGACTATCTAGTACACAGTCTCGAGACTGCCTTTGAGTTTCTTCTCCATCCCCCGTGTCAGCCTGTCAGCCGTCACTTCTGTTGTCATGGTGCCACCTTCTCAAAGTCCTCTCGGATTCCTTCCAGCCTGATGCCTCCAGCAGACCACGAGCTGGGAAATCGAGATCATTATGAATTGAATGTGAAAGCAGGGTCAATGACAATGTACTCGGCTTCCCTGCTGGCCTCTGGCACAGTTATTTCAAGGCTTTGGAAGTGGCCATCCTTCTTTCTGAGAGGCGGGACGGGCAGCACGGCCCGAAACCCGGCCCTCACCCTTGCTGCCTGGGCGACCTTGAGCACGGCTCGCTTAATCTCTCAGGGCCTTGGTTTCTCAAGTGTAAAATGGGGAAAACAATGGTGCCAACCCCACAGCGAGCATCACAGCGCATGAAGTGCTTGCTCGAGCCCTGGGAGCAAGGTATATATGAGCTGCTGTTACCGGGACATTAGGGTGGGGGTTGCAGATGGAGAGTGGGGTTGGGGGGTTGGGCGCAGAGATAAGAAACAAATTTAAACTACTTAAGAACTGTGCTGCCTGGGCTGCTTGGAGTGTCTCCTCCCTTCCTTGGGTGCAGTTCACTGACTCTATCAAGCACCAGGTCCTATACTAGGCACCAAAGCTTAGAGCCAGCCCCCGTCTCGTGGAGCATAAGGTCTAGGAAGGCGGACAGATGGGGCCCAACAATCACAAGTGTGGCGAGCACAGCAAAAGGGAGGTACCCGCGCACTGGGCAGAGTACGCGTGGGACCTCGCCTCATGTGTTCATTTTTTCTGAAACCTGAGATATGAATTGACATCGGTTAGGCTGGTCTGGCAGGAGGGGTTGCAGGGTTGGAGGGGGGTGGGTGGGTGCAGGCAGGAGCCCTGGAGCGAGAGGGAGCATGGCCAGAGCTGCCGCAGGAGGTGGGCCAGGGTGAAGGTGACGGCACAGAGGTGGGTGTCGGCCAGGGCCACGCGGGCACCGTGGGCCATGTGGGGGTGAGCCCGTCATTCTAGAGATCTTGGGAAACCGGGAAAAATTAAAATACATATACTTGATATTTTGCCCAGTTTTATTCATTTACCTAAGACTTTGGGGAAAACCAGAGATGTTTGCTTTACCAAGTTCAAGGCAAGGAAGTTTTCAAGGAAATTATACAGAATCAAAAGCCGCTGAGTAATATATTTCCTTGGACATCTATAAATCTGACGGGTATCATTTTCCTAAGTTCATTTTTCTACCTTAAAAGATAACAATTCAGAAGCCAAGCCAGACTGCATTCATGGTTCAGAGAACTCTTTAAGCCCATTTATATGGGGGGAGATCTTGAAATCTTTCCAAAAATGTGAGTGTATAAATTACAGCTGCAGAAGACGTGCCTCTCCTTGTAATACAGTCTTGTGCAAGAGACCCTGTCAACTTCCCCCGACTCTGGATGCCTCTTCTCAGGGCCGGGAGGAGCACTGTTTTTTGGTCAACTTTCTTCTTTGCTCGTATTTTTCTTTCAGATATCCTGTCATTTGATTTTAATTGCACCCATGCACTTGTCTGCCTACTCAAAACAGCTGAATAAGAAAAGAACGTCTAGTCCTACGTCCTGAAATCTACGTTCTCTGGGAATAAATGCTGTCACGTCTGCTTACAGATTAGGTCCCGGCTAGGACGTCCACATAGCCTGTGGTCTCTCTAAAACCTCTCAATCTCTGAAAAGCATTAATTTCACCTTCCCGCCCCCTCCCACCCCGGATGAGTGTTTTTCTTTTGCAGAGTAAGAAAGGATAAGGCCATGAAAGCTTTGCAATACTCCTCATGAAAAAAAAAAAAAAAAAAAGATGGGAAATTGATCCCAGGGTTTATGCAGCCCTCCTTCAGCACCTGCCTCCTGCCTCCCACCAGAGTCCCTGTGAAGCCGTTGGAGTGAGCTCTGCTTATGCCAATTCTCCTCAACTTAAAGTAAAACAAAATAAATTGATTTAAAGATGTCCTACTTTCCAAGATCTACAGACTGTCTGCAGAACATTAAGGGAAATTGGCTATCAGCCAAAAGTTTCTCCAAAGCACCTCTTAAATATTTTCTGGCCAGAACAATGTATAAAGCCCACACTGTCATCTCAGAGGAGGAAAGACGGATTCTCTCCTGTTGCTCGGAGCCTCTGTTTGGCCCCAAAGCCCCCAGGTACTGTTAAGTTTTATTGTGATCCAATACCCATCTGCCAGACTGGAGCCTTGGGGTGCTTTCAATGCCAAATTTATACAGGCTGATATTTGCATGCAAATATGTAGCTAGAAATGAATACTAGAATTAGCATCCATAGAATTTGCAGGTCTCTGTTCTTTAAGCCTCCTGCACAATTTGGGTAGACACACAAGTTGGGGACTGAAGTGTAGATTTTTCTCATTTGATCAAACACCTTTGGAGCCCTGCTCTGAGGACAATTACAGCCAGATTTGATCCTAAATGTGAAGACACAGACATTCAGAGATTTCATGTTTATTTAGGGAAATTTCATTCAGCCTCAGAGTCTGGAAGGTCAGACTTATAAATAAGCAGTAACAAAAAGGAGGAATCGTCTGCTCCAAAAAGCTCTTGAGACAATAAATGAATATAATCAAAGGAAACCCATCGTTTCCTGTCACCTGTGTCAGGTCTTAAATCTGGGTCGCAGTCCAGTAATTAGGTGAAACAATTAAAACCTGGATGTTTTTGTCAAGGAAACCAGCAAGAATTAATTCAAACTTAATTGAAGTGAGGCAGCCGCTCTCTTGGATGAGTTGACTAGAGATGAACGGGGGCTTTGCTCCACTTGGGAAATGGGAGGGGGTTCAGGCAACTCCAGAGAGAGCCCCTCACTCCAGGCCGGCTTTCATGAGGAGGTGGTCCTTTCGGGCACGAAGGAAGGAAGGAACGAACGAACGAATGAACGAACGAATGAATATGGATATGGATACAGACACGGATATGGATGAGGCAAAACTTTAACGGACTCCCTATTGGTTTCTGGATTGGGATATTATGTAGATTCATTGACGGTGCACATATGTACCAGATCTGTGGCCCAAAGCACATTCTAATACACACAAGACAAGGTCTATATAATGTCAGTGTAGATTAAGATGCACCACTGTGTGATTGCAGAGGGTTGATTTTCTTAAGCTTCCCTTTGTTTCCCCAACCTGTTTCATGCAGGGACCCTGACTCTGTCCTCCTCATCACCCTCACCCTGTACCACGGTGCCTGGCCCAAAGCAAGAGGCCCAAGGTGACTTCCTGATAAAATGAACCATTCAGAGTCTTCCTTTTGTAAGCATCTCCTCAGATATAACCTCGTGTCCTTCTTAAACCCAGGGATTTGTTGGCTCTTCCTATTCTGTTTTTTTTTTTTTTTAATGTTTATTTACTCATTTTTTGAGTGATAGAGAGCACGGGGTGGGAGGGGCAGAGAGAGGGGGGAGAGAGAATCCCAAGCAGGCTCCATGCCATCAGTGCAGAGCCCAATGTGGGGCTCAATCCCATGCACCGTGAGATCATGACCTGATCCGAAATCAAGAGCTGGATGTTCAACCGACTGAGTCATGCAGACGCCCAGGCTCTTCCTTTTCAATTGGCTCACAGGCAGATCGATTAGATGGAGCTCTTGACGCTACAGTATGGGAAAACAAAGGGAAGCTGAAGAAAATCAAGTTGAGACGAAAAATAATAATATGTTTGTTATAAGGCTGTTCTCAAAATCTGCCTGGGACCTCTCCTCTAGACTTACTTTCTCACTTGCTACTCTAGCTCCACAGCATCTCTGCTACACATCGGGTACACACACCTACCCCCAAAAAAGGGCCACATTTGGGAGAGAGGACTTTGAGTTGGAAGGCAGATGCTCCCATGGAAATGACCCACTATGGGTATAGACACCGTATGGACTCCATTGAAAAACATTCAGACGTGTCATGGAATGAATGTTTGTGTCCCCCCTCACCCCCCAATTCCTAGGTCAAAGCCGAACATGATGGTGTTAGGAGGCGGGGCCTTTGGGAGGTGATGGGTCATGAGGGTGGAGTCCTTGTAAATGGGTTTAGTGGCCTTATTGGAAGAGACAGGAGAGAGTGCTTGCTCTCTGCTGTCCACCGTGAGAGGACACAGCAAGGAGACAGCCATCTGCAAGCCAGGAAGAAGGTCCCCGCCAGACACTGGACCTGGTCCTTGGACTTTTCCATCTCCAGAACTGTAAGAAATGAACTTGGCTGTTTAAGCCACACCCCCCGCCACCACCATCTGTGGTACCAGCAGCCCAAAGGGACTAAGACGGAGCCCATCCCCAGCACCACGGAAAGTGGCACTGGCTGGGCAGCGGACAAGCCAGAGCCTCCTGGCAAAAGGCGACGAGCGCACTCTTCGTGCGTTCTCTAGTTAATGTGTCTTCAACACCGATGCTTCCTGTAAGCAATTGGAAAACCCAGGACTAATAGCCCCCTGTAGACACCAGGGCAGGGAGAAGACAGAGTTGTGCCGGGCAGAAATAAATGCTCTTCCGAGGCAAACCAGGCAACACAGGGAGGGGCCTGCGCCTCCCAAAGTCCATTCCAAGGCTCTTTAGTCATCAGGCCACCCGCCTCGTCAGCTGTGTGGCCGGGTTTCATCTCTGTGCTGATGACAACGAAGGCCATGGCACGTATTAATCTTCACTACAGTCCTCGTGAACTAGTTCAGCGTGAAGGATGACAGTCTCAGGCCCGGGGGGCGTTGTGATTCTGGGGTCTGGAGCATAAGGAATAACTTTCCCTCTCTTGCTGGCCCTTGGCCACTCTTGGTGGTAAAGGACTGGGGTGGGGCATGATCTGGAAGTGAGTGGGGCTTGGCAGCTGAAACACAAGCTGGGCGCCCAGAGGGTGTGGACGACGCTCGTCAGAACCGGGCCAGCTCTGCCGGATCGAGTATTACGCACTCTGCTTCCGCCCAGCGCTTCTTTATTCCAACTGTTGAAAGGAAGCCTTGGTCAGTTTCATTCTGAGGTCCCAGGGAATGACACACCCCTGTCTTTGCACATGTCTTAGTCAACGCGACACTCCAGTGACACGCGTGAATCCCGCTCCACGCAGCCCGCCCTCCAGCGCCCAAATTCCAAACGGGTCGCTTCGGCCCAGCACCGCGTGCTCCCCGCTCCCACGGACGCGTCCGTGCAATTTTCACCAAGCGTGTCGCCAGTTGAATACCGAGTGGGGCTTCTTACCTCTGAGAGTGCAATTTACGAGCCCAGCCTGGGGATTTGTTCCCGCCTCCGAGTCCCCTCCCCTCCTTAAGTGATAGGAACAACTGGAACAACACTCTGGGGTGTCATGCTGTCAAAAAAATTCTTAATGAAATTAAACGCCTCGCACTCTAACTAACGCTGTTTCTGGCTCTGGAGCTGGATGCTGCAGATAGGTGACTACCTCCTCCCGTCTGGCGGCCTGGTGGCTCCGCGTCAAAGGAGCCTGTCAGCGATTTGCCCCAGGGAATACGGGCGGGATATTTCATACCTGAAGTGGCCTTATTTTCAGGCAACGGCACACCGTGACACACAACCCCACTGTGTGTGCGGGAAGAAATGCCACTTGAAGAACAGGCGGAGAGATGGTGGGGAGGCAGCCAGCAGGAGAATGCCCTTGGAATAGAAAAAGCATGCCCAACAATCTCCATTTCTAATTCTGGAATTTGGGAAGGGGGCTCCCTGCAAAATGCGGTCTCTCTCTTCCCCCCTTAAATGGCCCTCCGTCGATCTGATGATGTCAAGACCCGCCTCCCGGGCCGTGGACACCATCATCTGAAAGCCGTATTTTCAGACGGAGGTGGGGGTTACAAAGGCACTACCGACATCCGTTAGGGATTTGCAATGGTCTCTTGACGCCCACCCCCATGGTTTTGGGTTTTTTTAAAGCACATTTAAAAGAAAAATTGACAAAATGATGTTTTCTTGCAACTCTTGTACATTTATTTTTAAACTTCTCTTGATTTGCGTGTGTGTGTGTGTGTGTGTGTGTGTGTTGGGGTTTACTTAATTTAAATCAGAATTTTGTCTACCCCAAAGGCAAATGATTAAAAGATAATAATGAAGGGTAAATTCCACCTGAAAACCTAAGCTTTCTTCATGCGCAAGATTCACCAGATCCTTTTTGCCCCACCCACAGCACAAATATCAAGTCTGGTTCATTTAAAACAAAAATTCTTACGGTGGAACTTACTTTATCTGTCTCTCCTCCTTCTCGTGTCCCCAAATAGTATTAAAATGCTTTTATGCAGAGAGGCACATGTCGCTTTTTGAAACATGCCTTTTATTTTCTGCTTAAATGTTTTTGTTAAATGTCACAGAGGTGAGAGTGTTCGCTGCTGGAGTTGAAGAACACTCTGAAATGTCTTATTAATTCTTCATAACACATTGACAGGCGATGCTTAAAAACAAAGCCCGGACGAGCAAGCCGCAGTGAGCCACCCCCCGGGGCTGTGCGCGGCCCGTCCCTGCCGCGGCGTGGGGAAGCTCGCTTCCAAACAGGAAAATCATTTTTAACCCTGGTTCCTTAGCTCGGCGTTCAACTATCTGAGTCACATCCCCGGTGCTTTACGCTTTGTTTTAATTGAACACATACTATTAAACCCAAACTGAAATTCCGAGTCTCTCAATTACCTGCAATTTTTGTCTTGAGAAAGAAAAAAATAAAAATAAAAATAAGGCCAGGGAGTCACCCCTGCCCGTATTTATTGGGAACCATCTGTTACGCCTCTAATTAAAACCTACTTGTAATGAGCTTGTTAGTGCACAGAATGTGTCAGGTACAGAATATTATTCATGAAGCAGTTGTTTTGGTGACTGAATGATGCCTTAAAATCCTATTAGTTTAACAAAGTAATGTATTAGGATCTTGACCCGGTATACAAGAGACTTCGAAAATTACTTCGTAATTTTTTTTCTCAAATATGTTGCTGTTTCTACCTAATATATAGTCAGATGGCCTCTTATAATTGCGGTATCATATCTTTGCCTCAATTTTCAACTGCAGGTGATTTCAAATGATTAAAGATGCACAACAGGGAATAAACAAAAATGCTTACATGCAATTATTTTTAATTAGTATTTGGCTATAAAGTGTATGCCTTCATAAAAAAGTCTGTTATTCACATAAACATCTGTTACCATACACACAAGGAAACACTGTAAGTCTGTCATCACATCACCAAAACAGAAACACGGAGGGAGGCTGGGCAGGAAAGCCGGCACTCTGAGTTTTCAGACAAAAGATGTGAGTCTAACTACCAAAACAGACGCCGGGCCACACCTTTCAATTAACATCACTCACAATCAAAGGAAGAGCCATTACCGATGGAATTGCACTTGAAAATGTTAAAATAGATGGAATTATTCTTTGAAAACAATAGAATCTCCGTGCGCAAGACAATTTCAAATTCTTTTCCTAATTTTGCACCCGTGCACATAATCAAACAGCTTCCTGTTTGCATGCTCTCTGCTGGCCGCTGATTTTCCAGCCTCTCTGCTCTCTTTATTTGTGCTCATTAACACATCCAAACTTTCTGAGATGCAGCAGCTGAAATCCCAAACGCCAGATAGCGGCCTCGTCTCACCAAAGCCTCCAGCAAGGGGGGAAATATATGTATTTGAAGTGAGTGTGCCCCCACCAAGCGCAGGGACATAAACTAACACCGCCGAAGTTGATCGGTGGAGACAAGGCTGCTGGATGGAATACAAGAGGCAGATGAGGGGTAGGTGTGAGAATACCTTGCCCGCGAATCACCCAATCGGTGGGAATTGCTGGGCTCCCGTGGGCTGGAGCGCTTGGAAACGCGCAGCTCCGAGGCCACCCCCACAACCCAAGTTAAGGCGTTCTGCCTACAGTCCAAAAAGCTGCAGCTTTTATTAAACACACAATTCACGTGCCAAAAGAACTTATCTTCATTTGCATGAAAATGCAAACAATAATTTAATTGAATCACACAAATCTGCATCTATACTGTTGCTGTGCTGGGCTGTCTGGGCTCAAATTAGGCAGGAATCATGACGCCCCGGCTGTGCTCCCTTAGGGACCAATGAGCGGTTGTTAGGATCACACCCCCTGCACCCGGCACCTGCAGGGCCCTTGCAAGGTGACGCTCCGGGCCTCACCTGGGCACGGCACCCTGGAGGGACGTTGTGTTGGAGATTCTGGCGGGGCTGTCTCGTTAATGTTGGAAGGCACGCAGCCAAGGGCAAGTGGGCAAATGGACAGGAGGACCTTGGCATCCTGCCCTCAGTAATTCTAACCGTCCAAATTCAACTCTGACACTAAGGAGGGAGTCGCAGGACCCCAGAGTCAGGACAGATACAGTGTCATGGCAGAGCTCCAGGCTGCCCACCCTTCTTGCCATCTAGCCTCCTTCCTCTCTCATGCAGAGGCCAAGCCCAGAAACGGGCCCGTCTGGGAGGCTCGTATTAACCTGCTGTCACGACACGTTCAGAGCCCAGCCACCCAGCAGCCAAAGACCCCGTTCACTCCAGGGCCAGCTCACAATCATTAGCAGTCCTGCGTAATTTTAAAATATAACCAAGAACAACTGAAAGGAAGAAATATACGAGAGACTAAATCTATTGATCAAAAGCCCCCCAAAGACAGGCCATAAATAAAATGGCACAATGACCAGAAAAGGCAGATTTTACATTAAGAAGCAGCAAATTCATGGCTGGGGCGAGCCGGGGGCCAGGCCCGAGCGCTTACACCCTCTTTCAGGCAGGAAGGTAAAAGATGGCCCCATTCCTCACAGGGAGGCACACTGGGCGAGAGCCAGGCTGCCCTTTGCAAAGCATCCATTTCTCATGCGGGGAACCCTCATTTTTCAATCATGCCCACACGCGGGCCTCATCCGTGACGTCACTCACGGCACGGCCTCTCCTTGTGAGAAAGAATTTAACCACTTACTGCCCGACCCTGGACCTTCCTCCTGGTCTGTGGCCACGAGCTCCAGGAAGGCTGGCTTCCAACTCACAGGGGTGTCCGAGAGCAGACTCCAAGTCCCGGCATACCTGGTGCCACGTCGTCCTGACCGAGGGAAGGTGGCTGGACAGGTGGGTGGACAGCAGTGTGACCTGGCCCTGTCTGCCCCTCGCTTATGTCAGGGGTAGAATCAAAACTTTCTTAAGTTTGAGAGGATAAAACCAGACCTGCATTTCGAGTAGCAGAAGTTTCTATTCCTATGTAGGGCGTGTTGAAAGTGACATAATGTCACTCCTCAAGGTAAATCTGAGAGCACCCAGTGATGTCATCACAGGCCTGACTGGCAGAGCATTCGTTACTGGTCTAGAAAATTCCTTGTAATATTCCCAGCCGGGCTAGAACTACAGCCAGGAGAGTAAAACCCTCACCTTGGGCACAAACTCGAGAGGGTGGCAAAAAAACTCTGTAATCGATGCCTGATATTTTAATACTTTCTAAAAACCAAAATGAATGCAAATTAGTCAACCACAGTGCGTCAAACCACACTGCAGCCTGAAGCCCCAGGAAACGTCAGCAAAACTGCCCCGGTGTCCACCAAAAATGTTGGTATTTGACTCGTTTTGGATTTTTTGCATTCATTTTGATTTTTTAAATATTGCGTTAAAAGTATCATGAGTCTCAGTCACTTAGTTTCTGGAAACTATTCAATTTTGTGCTCAGAGCAAGTGACTCACCATCTCACCCTGGTCTGAGCTCTGCCGTCCCGCCTGGAGGAGACCCCACACCTTGCTTCGAACAATTTGGCCGACAAGCACGTGTTCACTCAAATTCCTGAGATCACATGCTTCACTCAGCTGTCTCAGCAGCTACGTCTGTTTGTCTGTTTACATTCTTCTGCATTCACCTTATACTTCTGCAGTTTTACTAACTCCGAGAGAACTATCGACATATTCCATGGCTTTCCTGATTTTATAGAAAGTAGGATGTCTTCTCTTTGCCAAGAACCCTGGCACCTTTGGTTATAGTGCGATATCTTCTGTACTGGCTATTTTCTAATGTTTGAACTCGCCGTGTTAATTTCTTATACACACACATTACTCAAGAGAATATAGCCAGCGTAAAATTAATCAGCATTAAGATGTCTGTGGGCATGTGCAGCATTCAAACTGGTAAATCTTCTGATTTTATGGCCATTTATTTTTTTTTGTCAGCAGACACTGGCTGCACGGTGAGGAGGCAAAGCCTCGGGAACGGGTTTCTGGTCCCCATTCGGCCTTCTGTGGGTGAACCTTTGCGCCCAGTGCGTCCACATCCACGTCCTCTCTGGGCACCTTTCCCGGCTCTCCCAGACCCGGCTTCCTCCAGCCACTGTGTCTCTCAGTCGGGTGCAGGCTCTGACCACCTCTGGTCATCCTTGGTGATGGCATCCCCCATCTAGCCTCCTGGCCCAGGCTGTCCGGGAGGACGTGCTTGGTGTTCAGTCAAACTCATCTGAGACAATAGGAAAGTTGACACCTGCAAGGCCACCCCTGACCAGTGGGAGAAAGACGCTGATGGAGAAATGTTCCCTCCTCTGTCCCTCCAAGGCTTGTTCCGAGACGCTTTTCTGAAGGCACCTACCAAATCCTGGCAATATCAAGCTCGGTCACCAAGAGGTTGCCAACACCATTCTGCATTTCTGCCTTGTGTTCCCTTTATTCTTGTCTCACTTTCCCTGCCCTCCCTCCGCTCCCAGATCCCTTCCCAGATACTCCACTGAGACTAAGATATTTGCCTATGAAAGTGAGGACATTTCCTGGCCGATTTCTTCTTGCTCAGCTGAAGCTGAGATCACACAATGTGTTGTCTTAGTATAGGAAGTCTGCAAATACAGGGCTATTCATTCTTAACAATCCACACTTTTTTCATCAATCAAGTGTTTCATTATTACATTATTCCCATAACCACCAGTAGTCATTGTCAACCCAAGGGAACCGACGGGTCGCCTTGAACAAAAACTTCGCACTGCTTGCCTTATATACAGCTACGTACATAAGGCACACCTTTGAGACCACACATAGTCCTGGCTAAACCAAAATCAGCTAGCGTGAGTTGTTTTTTCTCTGAACTTTAATTTTCTCCTGGGTCACTTATGCATGAAACTTCCGCGTGTGTTTTCTCTTCCCCTGTGTTAATAACACTACACCCAGCTGTACCCAACACTGCCCTTTAAATGGTTTAATTGTTGCTCCTCTGGCTAATTTACAAATTTCTCTCTTGGTACATTTCATTTTTGAATTCCTGCACAGCACCTACCATGATACCTGATAATACTTTCTACTCTCTCTCTCTTTCTCTCCCCATCCCCACTATATATACACATTTTATTTTAGATACATATATATATATATTTTTTTTTTTTATTTTAGAGAGAGAGAGTACATGCGAGTGGGGGAAAGATGCAGAGGGAGAGACAGAGAGGGAGAAAGAGAATCCCAAGCAGGCTCCACACGCAGCATAGAGCCCAATGCGAGGCTCGATCCCACAACCCTGAGATCATGACCTGGGCAGAAATCAAGAGTCGGATGCTCAACTGACTGATTCACCCAAGCGCCCCTTAAATATTGATTGGATTAGGGGCGCCTGGATGGCTCATCCAGTTAATCCAGCTCTTTGTTTCAACTCAGGTCATGATCTCACGGTTCATGAGTTTGAGCCCCGCATCTGTCAGCACAGACCCTGCATTGGATTCTCTCTCTGCCCTGTTCTCTCTCTCTACCCCTCCCCTGCTCGCTCTCCGTCTCTCTCAAAATAAGTAAATAAACTTTAAAAAATTATATATCGATGTAGATCTATGGATTGATTGGACTATTGAGTTAAAAGTTCCAGAAAGAAAAATGTGGGGTCAAAGAAAAGACTAGACTCATAAATCTATGAATAAATTAATATGAATGATAGAAACTCTTGAACTAAAACATGACTATGAATTGAAATATAATATTTACTAAATATTTTCTGGAGGATATAATAAGACAATTAATTAAATATTCGAGGTGTTTTGGATAGTTTCATTTAGAGAACAGAATAAATTTGTATCCAAGGTATTTGAATAACATTTGAACTATAGTAGTCCCCCCCACCCTGCTTATCCACAGGGTATACATTCCTGGTCCCCCAGTGGATGCCTGAAATAACGAAAAGTACCAAACGTTGTATGTACTGTTTTCTTTCCTATACATACATACTTACGATAAAGTTTAATTTATTAATTAGGTACAGTGAGAGGTTAACAACCACAGATAATGGTAAAATAGAACAATCATAACAACATACTGTAATAAAAGTCATGTGAATGTGCTTGTCTTATGCCCTGTACCCACCTGTACTTCTTCTGGTAAGGATAGGAGATTATAACCCGCCCGTGTGATAAGAGGAAGTGCAGTGAGTGACACAGTGTCATGACCTAGCATCAGGCTGCTACTGATGTTCTGACAGCGTGTCGCAAGGAGGGTCACCCACTTTCGGACCACGGCTGACTGTAGGTAACCAAACCACAGAAAGTGGATGAGAGGTCACTAGCGTATGCAATAAAATATTACCAGGTATTTAAAATCTCAGACACGGGGCGCCTGGGTGGCTCTGTCGGTTAAGCGTCTGACTCTTGGTTTTAGCTCAAGTCATGGTCTCATGGTTTGTGGGATCGAGCTGACAGTGCGGAGCCTGCCTGGGATTCTCTCTCTCCCTCTCTCTCTGCCCCTCCCCCACTCACATGCATACTCTTGCAAAAAATAAATAAAATACACTTTTAAAAACAGCTAAAACTTAGACATGTTTTTAAGGCATATTTTCTTTCATCTGCTTTATAATTAGAAGCAGTGAGCACTTTCTATGTAATAGGCACCATACCCACTATGACTTTTCCTTTGTTCTTTTCTGCTCTCCTGGGTGAGGTGTAGCTGGAGACGGTTTTATTTTGCCTTCTCTGCATCCATGTGCCTTCCTCGGACAGCAGTTTAACTTCATCTGTCCGTCTACAAGCTTTGCCTCACCTCTACCGCCGGCCAGGGCACAGGACCTAAGTCACCCCGTCCCCTGGTCCCAGCTGCTGGTTCAGGCATAGACACATTTCACGAAGTGGTCAGTGAAAGGCTCCCCTAAAATCTGGCCATCTCTCTCTTTTCTCCCTCTCTTCTTCTGCTGTAAAAAGCTCGGAGGACCATCTGTGGGTGTCAGCTGCCCTGGTATTTATGCAAACCAGGGAAGGAGATTTATGCAGAACAGGGCCAAGCTCAGCAGCCCTAAGAGAGAGAGAGAGAGAGAGAGAGAGAGAGAGAGAGAACATAAGTACTTAAAATACTCTTTGACCTCCGGGTCCAGCTCTACTGGAGCTGGGATTCTCAGTCTTGCAAACTGACTAATTTCCTTGGACATTGGTTCTGTCTCGTGCCACGAATGAGTCCAACTAGCACATTTGTTTTCTAAGAAGGATGTACTGCCCAAGGAGTGGCCACAGCCTGTGTAATATGGAATTTGACCTTATAATTACTGTTAGAAACACATCAGTGCTTCCTAATGCTAAATGCGTTACTTCTCTTTTGTGACTTTCCTACTTCTCATCAAATAGCACCTTTCTTCTGCTTCCAGTTTGTACACCTGCATTCTACTCAGGAACTCCTGGTGGCGAGAAAGATTTAACACTTAATTGAGAGTGAGTATAGATTTGTTTTCATTTCAAAGTTCATTGAAATAAAAAGTACATCCTGTGACTAACTCTAAGGGAAGCCTCATCAATGAAAACAAAAATCTAGTAAAAGCTCCTTTGTAATGGCCTAAAGAACCAAATGAAAAGTAAATTCTCAAATTCAGTAACTGCGGGTTCTTTTTGCTTCAGAATTGTAAGAAACAAAACCAGAAGCATCTTTGACTGGACCATCTTGATGAGCATCGATCAGTTTCAACAGAAGCAAAGATGCATTCGGGGCCTGAGCAACATTAAGCAAGTTTCTAGGGGCACCTGGTGGGTTAAGCTCAGGTCATGATCTCACACTTTGTGACTTCGAACCACACGTCGGGCTCCGTGCTGACAGCTCGGAGCCTGGAACCTGTGTCAGACTCTGTGTCTCCCTCTCTTTCTGCCCCTCCACCACTCATGCTCTGTCTCTCTCTCAAAAATAAATAAAAATTTTAAGAAAGCAAGCTTCTAGAAATCTGAAGATGCATCTTTATTTATAGCCATCTCATTTAAAAAATGAAGAGAGGGGCGCCTGGGTGGCGCAGTCGGTTAAGCGTCCGACTTCAGCCAGGTCACGATCTCGCGGTCCGTGAGTTCGAGCCCCGCGTCGGGCTCTGTGCTGATGGCTCAGAGCCTGGAGCCTGTTTCCGATTCTGTGTCTCCCTCTCTCTCTGCCCCTCCCCCGTTCATGCTCTGTCTCTCTCTGTCCCAAAAATAAAAAATAAAAAAAAAAAACGTTGAAAAAAAAATTTAAAAAATTTAAAAAATGAAGAGAAATGCGTGAATTCACTTACTCATTCAACCAGAATTATCCTGTATCATTCATATGCCACCCCCACCCAGAAGCTGTATATACAGCGGGGGGAAAACAGACCAGCTCCCTATCCTCGTGAAACCTGCAGTCTGGTGGAGAACACGGGAAAGAATAAGCCAATAGATAAACACTATTTATAAACTGAGGTGAGTGCAGTGAGCAGGGAGAAGCCAGAGAGGCTCCCAGAGAATGATGAGGATACCTAGTTTTCATCGGGTGGGTTCAGCTTTTCTGTCCCATTATTGCTTCCCTAGGAGCAACATTCTTTCTCTTAATATCTGTCCTTCCAAAGATGAGTGTATATAAAACCGAACTATAAACACAGCCGGGTTTGAATACAAATAGACACACAGTGGGATATTATGAGCCCTCGTGGTCCATCATGAATTTGTTATTAGGGGTTGCAAACAAGACATTCTCCCAAGCGGAGGAGGGCTTTGAAACCAACATGGCATATATCCGGAGCCATTCTTCGAATCCCAGGACTGTCGTTTACTATTTGTGTGGCCTTCGACAAGTGTCCTCTTCTGAGTTTTCTCATCTGTAAAACGGGGGTTATAATAGAGGTGCATATCTGATAGGGCTGTTGCAGGGATAAAACGAGGTAACTCACGAACAGGGCTTAGCGGGTGCCCGGGCTGGGTCACCTCCGAGGGAAGGGGGCTCCCTTGCAAGGACACGGCCCGCAGAGGCGAGTCCTGACCCAGCCAGTGTTATAAAATAGCACTAGAGGCCCGCACGCAGCCCCGCTGCAGGGAAGCTCTCCCAAGAGGAAGAATGGTTTTGCACAAAGTGGAAGATTTAGACCTTCCCTCCAGTCCCGTGGCTCCCGGAAGGCTCCGTCTTCCCAAAGAGCTGCTGGAGGAGAGAAGCACAAGTCGCGGCGTCCGGCCTGCAGGTTGGTGCCCGTCTGCCCCCCTTCCCAGCACCCTGCCTCTCGGCACACGTCGTCAGTCTCGTCTCCTAACACTGGCTGCCAGGTTGTCACATCGATGGAAGTGACATCACACCCTTTCCTTAAAAAGGAAAAAACAAAGCTGCTCTAGTTGAAGCCTCTCCGAGAGCCCACGGCCGCCACGCCCGTTCAGATGCGCTAAAACGTCGGGGCGCAGGCCAAGCGCAAACGGGCTTTGGCGCGCATTAGCGTGTGCGCACCGTGGGACTGTAACGTGTTCTGCGAAATGAAGAGCCATCGCCAGAGCCTGCACGCAGCGGTAGATGCTATTAGCGACAATTCCAGAAATGGTTTTCTCCATATTTTAAGTGAGTGTGATAAGAAGATGCAATTTCTGCTTAGAGCAAACGCTGCCTGCCCAGCACCTGAGTTCCAGGGACATGGCTACACTCACCTGGGGACAGATGGTCCTACTGGCTAGAAAAAGACCCTCTTGAGCCTTTTGGTCGCAAGAGATGAGGCCTCAGGATATGGTCAGGAAAGAGTAAAACTGAGAGAGTTTATTCGCTCTGCTGCCCTAAGAGGCAGAAGCTGGGGAGTGGACACACCCAAGACTTTGGGGGCAAGCAGCCTGTGGAGAGGCAGGGGGTCACTTGAGGCCACTGTGTGAGAACAGGGGAGAGCCAAAGCTGTGGTGGCAAACGGGGCCCGTGAGAGGCTCAGAGAGTGAGACATTCCCTGCCGGACGGCGTCAGGTGGCTGTTTAGACCATGGCAGCCATGAGCCTATATTAACTTGCGTTTTCTGCTGTGGTGACGAATGGTCTCTCTCCATTTGCCCCAAACCTGCAGTAAAGCCGGCTATGCACATCAGTCTTGGGTGGGAAGGACTCTGGGGATGAGGGAGACGGCCAGCAGGGGCGAAGGCTGTGGGAATAGACCAGCCAAGAATTCGGGAAAAGTGGTGGTGGGGGAGTGGCCTGCCACATGGAAATGCCCAAGCATCCATAGGAGTGATGAGGGGCGATGAAGTTCTCAGAGCCCTTGGGACAGGTGATCCAGTCACATTGATTGTAAATACTAGAGTGGAACAATCCAAGGGATCTGGACTAGTGATGATGCCCACGGGAGTTACATACTTATGTGAGTTACATGCGTGTATCCACGCTTCCTGTTTTCTGACATTTCTGTGGTAAAAGGACATCGGGCATGTCTTACATGAGCTTTGTTGTGTGTAGACGTTTTGTGGGAAGTCTGTTCCGTGTGCCTTTCCACGTGTCAGGACTGACAGGGAAGCTATCTGCAATGTGTTGGAAATACGAAGAACACGAAGAATGCATAGTTTTCCTTCCTTTTTTCTTCTTTGCAGCTGTTTTCATGCTTCGGTGCATTAAGGCACCTCCCTAATGTGGCTCCATCTACTTGCATAAACAATTCCTGAAGGAAGAATGACTTCCTGCTTTGCCCAGTGACTAAACCACACAACTTACAGAGAGACACTCCTTCCCCTGGTGAGAAGGAGTCGGAATGAGGCTTGACCCACTTTCAGAAGGATAGTTCCACTTGCTACTGGTTTACCGAAAAAAATTCAAATTCTGAAGCATCTAGTATTTATGTCCTATGAGGGAGGACCCTTGTTCCCATCTAGGGGGTAGATCTTTTGGGAAGAATATGGAAGTTTGATTCTGGCTTAAAAAAATACGTTGAAACAAAGTGAACCTGAGATGGCCAATCTCAGAAAATGGAGGCACCTCGGAGAGTCACATGTCACTTAAGTGAAAGCATACCTTCCAGTGTCACACAGATGGCTGGTAGAGCAGGCAGCTGAGGGCCACTCCCCAGAAGAAGCTTAGACCTGCTGGGAAACCTTGTCCACACACAAATGTGAGAATGTATGAGGACCCTGTTCATCTCTACTTGCTCGTCTGAACAACAACAACAAAAGGAACAGTCCAGAATGTGGCAAGAAAATGGTCGCAGTTGCACATTCTGCAAGTTTTCTCAGGCTCCAAAATAAAGAATGAGTTAAACCCATGAGAGCATTTGGCCCTAACCACATTACTAGTCCTAAAAAGAAAATGTGAAATAAAACAGCTTAGGTCAGAGTTGCAAGTAAATGAATCTATTCTTTAGAGATTCAATCTTGATGATCAAGGGCCATCTGGATACAATAATAGAAAATGAATCTAAATGAGGACAGGTGGAAAGACCACTTTATCAAAGGAAACACTGGTGAATAAATAGGAATCTCTCTCCATGATCCGCTATTCTGGAACATTATGGTCTCTTGGTCACTAGAACCTCATTTCTATTAACTGCAGTAAAAAAGAAAATAGACAAAAATCAAAATCGAACCTCATAACAGCCTCTCTCTGCCTTGCCAAAATAGTTAACTCATTCCCAAAATAATTTCAGTTTGTCTGTGTAATTTTTCACCACCAAAAATAATTATTTTTAATAGAGATAAAAATTAAAACCTGTATTTTCAGTTAACTATGGCAAACTGAGGTCATTGTTTATTTCCACCCTTTTCTGAAATACCACTAAAATGGCAGTAATGAAATTATAAAAAGTCATGAACTCATAAGGACAAAGAAAACAGGATAGGGGATGACAGTGAAGAAGAAAGATACCAAGCTTGGGGTGGTAGAAATCAGATGGATGAGTGTAAGCAGTTCGAATAGTACCAATTGCTAAAGCCCACTTACTTAATAAAGACTAAGCCAATGTATGCTGTAGAAATCCAGAAAGGCTCAGGTTTGGAGGCATCTGCTACCTGTGAAGGCGTAAGTATAGAGGCATCTGATACCTGTGAAGGCATCAGTACAGATAGTGACTGGAAGAACAGAGGGTTCTAGAAAGAGCCCACTTCCCCGCCCCCAACCCAGGCTGCCTAGAAACTGCCTCTCCTCCACACTGGCAGAAGAGGTAGAAGGTTGCCTCCTGGACAGGCCGAACTCAAAACTTTCTGGGCTTGAAGACCCCAGGTCACACAGGGTAAAGGTGAGACACCACATTGAAAGCAGAAAATTAAGTGAGAGTCTGTGTGCCAAATGCTGCAGCCAGCTTGCTTCTCCCTTCAGTTCCTAGAACTCACAGCCTCCAGAGAGTAGTTTGGGAGATTTTTCACTACAGAAGCTGGCCCACTCACATGCTAAACTTGATGCCCCACCCCCACGGCCAGTCCTTAACTGAATATTAATGGCAAAGCTACCAGTCAAGGAGCCCCACTCACTAACAGCATTTCCAATAAGCTCCAATAAGTGCCTCATACCAGACAGCTAATAGTCCCCACATATTTGAAGAAAGCCACTAATTTGAAAGATTGAGTCAATATAAGTAAATGGGTGAGACAATTCATAGGAAATAGAGTGTGGTGAGCAAAAGGAAATGTCAAATCAACATACAATTAATAATCTGAGATAAGAGGCTTTCACATTCATGAAAAAAAAGAGTGTAAGACTAAGTTTTTAAAAGGAATGTTCAGAACTACAATAAAGAGTTCTTGGAAACTAAAAATATAGTTTGAAAATGTTTTGTAATGCAAAAGAAGATTTAGGAGATAAAATTGAGGAAACCTCCAAGAAGGGAAGACAAAATGTTCAAGAGATGGAAAATAGAAAAGATGAGGAGCTTAAGAGGATTAATCAAGGAAGTCTAATATTTAAATAACAGGAGTGCTACAAAAAGAAAGCAAAACAAATGAGGGGGAGATAATTATTGTTTGTTTTCAAATCTCCTTAGAGCTAATGGCCATTGGTCACTATATTTAAGTCCACCAAATGAAGTCCAATTAATGGAAATAATCCTATACTGAGGTACATCACCATGAAATTTTAAGACATCGGGAATTAAGGAAAGATTCTAAAATTTTCCTTCAAAGAAGAAGAGGAAATAAGTCACATTAAACACACACACACACACACACACACACACACAAGAATTAGGGTTCTTAAGAGCAACATTGGAAACTAAGTAATAATGGAGTAATGCCTTCAAAATTCTGAGATACAATTATTTATAACCTAAGATTCTATACAGAGCCAAGTGGTTAGTTAAGTGTAAGGGTCAAATCAACATTTTCAGTCATTCAAGGTCCCAATAACTTACCTCACATGTACCTTTTCCTATAATGTTACTGGGAAACTGAAGCAGGAGAAGAGAGAACCATGGGAAAGATGAAACTGAAAGATGGAACTGATTAATTATTTGATATGTAACTGCATTAAGAGAATTTTATACTCTAGGCTAAGATTTGGGGTATGAAGCAAATAAATTTAGCAAGTAAAATTAAGCAAGTTAAAAAATGAGGCAATCATTAACTTCAGGAAAAACAAAAAGGTTTACAACAAAGTATAAATGTAACCAAAGTAAATGGCCCTGAACATTTGAAAAGTCAAAATAATGTAAAAACTGAATACTACTTCAATCGGCTTCACCCCCTGCCGAAGAAATAATTAACCTTCATGTCATCTTTACCTACAGAGGGGCTATTGTTCTATAAGTAGAGAAAAAGGATAAATTCTAGGAAAACAACTATTTGACATGCAACTTTTTCTCAAGGGGAACACGATTTGCCTTTTAATGAAACCCTAGGTTTTGAGGGTTGGACTGGGAGAGCATAAATGTATTTTATTGGCTATTGGAGCTCCTGGAATTGGGGTTCAGATTTCAGCTGTGGCTTTATTTGGTTTTTAGTTGTGGGTTTCTTGCCTTGTCATTTCAAGTGGACATTTAGATTAGATTTGCCTACCTTCCTCAATAATCGAATTACATACATTGTCCATTGTCTTTTCATTCATTAGGATACAGGTTTGACTGCTTTTTAGAGACATAAAATAATAGCCCTGGCTAGGTGGTGCAGGGTTAATGTGGTGGCTCCATAATATATGGATCCAGGCCCCTTTGTTCTAGTGGCTTCGCCATTTCTAGAGGCAGTATTGAGTTGCAGTTAAAAGCATAGACTATGACACCCTTTCGTAGATTAAAATCCTAATTCTGACACTTACTGGTTGTATTATCTCTTTGTACTTCAGTTTGCTCATCAGTAACAATGGGCATCAAAGTAGTGCCTACTCCATAAGGTTGTTGTGAGACATCAGGTTTAAGAATAGCACTTGATTTATAGTAAGTGCTAAATAAGTGACAATGATCATCACTGACCCTGAAGTGTGGTGTCTTCTGCTGGTCAAGATGCACCTTAACATAAACACACTGCAACCAATGTGGAGAGGAAAACAAGGGAGAACAGGACTTAACATCTACAACCCAGAGATTGCCCCCCTCCCACTGGATAGAACTTAACCGTGTGGGCTCAGCCAGCTGCAAGGGCACAGGAAGATGTAGTCTGCATTTTATGCACTTGGTGCCCCCTAAAATGTCATCAACAGCAAAGGTGACAGTAAGTATTAGAGGGCAGCTAATAGTCATTGCCACATTCCCAAGTTAGATGCGTGACCCAAATTCTACATTTTGTAATTGTGCTTCAAAAGATAAAAATTTCAAAGAATTGACCCGCCAATGCATTCATGATGTGTTCTGCATTAAAATGAGATTGTTTTGTTGGTTTTGCTGTGGCTAAAGAAGATAAGTGACAAGTCCTACCTTGGAAATATGTAGAAGACATCACTTACATTTTTCTTCAGTTTTATCACAGCAAGTACATTTTTTTTTGTTTTGAAAAGGTGAGCATATGACTCTAAGAGACAAGCCATCCTCGCTTTATCAGCACAACTATGGGATATTGGAACTACCAAAGCAGAAATCTCATATAGCAACCTTGTACATTCATTTGCCATGACTAACTTTTCTGTCTTTGGAATTGAAAGTTATAAGAATGGTTTTCTTTAAAGCAATATAGAAACTTTCCTTTTTTTTATTGCAAACAGCTAAATAAAGGCTGGCAAAAACAATAGGTTCATTTTTTACTGCAGATCTTCAAATTATAGGGAACTTGTCTCTTGGCCAATTTGGGCTGGCTTGGAGCCAAAATAGATGTCTCCATTCTCGTCCTTACCCTCATACTTATTGTGGGCAAGATAAAAACCCTTAATTTTAAAAACTGGGGCCAAGTGTTGGGTAAGAGGCTCCCTAAACCATACTGGTCATAGGGAAAAAAAAATCATATTACTTTACCCTGGCTCATTTTTTTCAGTTTCTAGAAATCAAATACTGAGAACATGAAACTTTAAAAAAAGGAAGTCTCAAATATTTTTGATAATCTATTATAAATCAAGGTTTAATAACTAGAAGTATACACAGGAGCGGTCAATAAACATGAAATGGTTAACTATTTCTAAGCAATTGCTTTCCTCAAGGTGAGTTGGCCCTAAGAAAATCAGCAGGCTTCTTTACATTTCAAAGCACCAAAGACATCCCTTCTCCTTTTAGCCATGTCACCCTCCCCCCTTTTTTAATTAACAAGATTTGAGATCATTTAGCAAATTGTAACCACAAAAGTGAATGTTGCGATTGGATGATGTTTTATCGCTTGAAAAATAAATCTCACCGCCTCTCTCCCTCTGTGTACTTCATAAACGTCGCTCCCTCTTCATATTTATCTTGCTTTCAAAATCCATTATGCGATTGTCATTTCATTGAAATCAAAAGCTGTCTCTTAATTACACTGGGTTGGATTATAAATCTAGTTACTCGTCTCTCTATATGTTCATTTTTTAATGATTACAGCTACAAGCCTGTTTTTGTACACAAAAGACCAAAGTGGATTTTACTGGGTTAAAATTAAGACTTGCAAAATTATACAGCCTGGAAGACAAAACAAAGCAATATGCATGTGTCTAGTTTACAATAATAATGTGATCTTGGACTGATGGAATAATGCAAAACTTGTTATGTCAATGGCGTTGGAGAAGACAAGGAGAGCTGCCTTTCCTCCTCCATCAAGTTAAATTTAGCAGGTACAGTGTAAGCCACACTTCCGATAGGAATTAGGAGACATTGTCGGGGGTGATGTTACAGGGGGAACACTCTTGTAGCCTAACTGACAATAAATGGACCTTCATAAGACTTGAGTCTGCTGCATATCCTGGTAATTAATCATAAGAAGGCACCACCTCTTAAGTCTTAAACACCCACTAAATGGGGAAAAAATTGCTGTATTGCTAAGCACTAGGACTTGATTCATTTAGTATTAACTTGCAGCCTTTATTAAAGTGACTTTAATTTTATTTGTGTGATGTTAGTGCATTCCTGGAAAAATAAACAGTGAGTTGTTTTGTTTTGTTTTTAGCTGATTGTATACAATATGCTTCTCATTCAAACTGCAAGCTGCATGTCATTTTGCAGACGAAATAAAGGTTCCCATTTTTTAAAGCTTATTTAAAGAAAAAAACAGACCATGATAGTAAGCTGTATTTCAATACACTGTGAAAACAAATGTGTATTGAGGACAGCATTGTGGCAGATGCTGTGCTGGTAATGGACAAGCAGTGATGATGCTCTAGGGGTGGGCAATTGTCCCAGGTTGCCCACAGTCTAGGTGGGAGGCAGGTGAGGACCAGGTAACTATGATCCAATGCAATCGAGGGTTGTGCAAACACAGTAGACAGATTCATTTTACCTGGGAAAATCTAGGGTGGCTTCCCAGAGGAGATGGCATTTGAGTTTGGCCTTGATGGTTACAGAGTCTATCGCTGGGGAAGGAGGAAAGAGAAGCATCCTAAGCAGAGAAAGCCAAGTCACAGCATGTGTTGCAAAATAAAATATAAAATAAAATAAAATAGTCTCTTTGGTCTAGGAGACACTGTCTCAAATATCCCCCTGATTCTGTGGTATTGCGGGGGGCTTGGGTAAATCCAGACCCCCTGGGAAACCAGAAGGTTGGGCCCCTTCAGATAGTGCTGTAGTGTACCTTGTGGATTTTAGATCAGGGGCAAGGGCGCTAATTCTCGAAAATGGCTTCCGAAGGAGCCTTTCTCCAAAGGTAGAGTGTAAGCCAATTGAGAATAAGCCAACCCCATTGCTCCTTGCTCCTGGGTCCCCTGTGCTGTCTACAGAGCATACCAAGCACTAACAAATGGAGACAAGGTGCTGGCACCGGGCCCTTTGTTCTGAATCCCTCCTTGCCCTGCCTGCATTCCCATCCCGTCTCAACAGAGGCCCCAGGACTCTCAGGTTAGACCACTGCCCAGCAAGGCCCAACAGGACTCAGCGGTTGCTCTGGGAGCCTGACCCTTCCTCAGTCAGCCAAAGAGTATTCCAGAGATGTCCATGGACCCCGACTTGGTGCCATGCTCAGGGACAGACACCAGGGACACTGAGATGAGCTGGCCGGTCCGACGGGGAACCACGTATGTAACAACGATCTTTGGGTTAGTTCTAAACCCCTCCCCTCCCTTGCCTCCCTGGGTGACCATAAATGTTAAAGCGTTATCTATTGACGATTATAACCATACAAAGTCAGGACAGATGGGCTCCACTCCTCAGCTCACAGCCATAAAGTTTACAAACTCTCCGTGGCCAGGGGATAAATTACCATTGCTGATACCTTGCTCATTTACACAGAGCATTTTTCTTCAAGATAGCTATTTTTCCTTTCAATCATCTGGCTAAAGTAGTTTTCTGTTAGCCAACTTGATATTCTAGAACATGCAGAATATTTGGGATCTGAAGAGCAGGTTAGAAACCGCCATGAATGATTAGGCAAAAAAGATACTTTCAAACACTAAAAGGAAACCCAATTTCTTCTCCTTCCTAATCCCATGAGATGACTGAGGAACTGTGTCCTCCCACCGGGTTGCATGCGATGAGAAAAGGTCCCCAGTGGTTTATTTAAAAGTGTATTGTCAGAGATAATGGTTTCAGATTAAGTTTTTAGGCTCCCTGATTTCTGCTGTTGTCCCACGGACTAATTGTGTCTACCTCAGATGCACTAATGTGGGCCAATCAAGTCCGTCATATGGGATGATATTTCTGGTGGTTGTTTTCCTAGATTTTCCTCTGACAATGGTACCAGTGGGTATTGTGTAACCGTATGGAAAAGGAATGATTAATTCAAGGTTCAGGTGCAAGACAGGGTCAGAAAAGAAATGTTCCTGGATAGAGTGAGCATTTCAAGATATATCTGTGGCTTGAAACATCATTTTATGATGCATTTTCTATTTTGTTATCAGGGGAAGTGTGATGGCTGGTGAGAAAGTGATGGCACTGTTTTGGTGCCATGTTCTGTGATGGGCTTTTCATAAAAATTAGCTGACATTGTCATGAGCACACAAGGAAATTTATAGCTTTCATACTGGACTGCCATTCCCAGAGCAATTTCCAATCACTTGGGCTTTTTATTAAGTTTATTGTTCTTTTATTGTTCAGTGGAGTGTAAGCAGCGAGATTACAAATAAATGTAAGTTCCACTGGATATGAAGTCGAGCTTGTAGAATTAGGAGAGAAACGAGCAAGGGAAGGCGAACATTAATTTGAATCACTGGTGATATGAAACACCACCAACGGATGCTTCCTGTCACCTGCTTATATACAGAAGTTGGAAAATGGACATTCCATTCTCATTAAAGTTTTCCCAGAAAACCCTCCAGGAAGAAGTCTTGGTGTTGAAACTTGGTATCGTTCACTGCTCTGCATCATTGTTGCCCACCTTCCAAGTTCCTTTTCCATATGTTGTCTTCCTCTCGCCTCTTTACCCGCAAGGGTGCCACGCGGTCCCACAGATACCCCCTCCAAACCCCAGTGAGGACCACACTAGAGAGCTGGAGTGACCAGCATGCCGGTCAGAGGAATCCAATAGGAGGAACACCAACTTCCTCTAGGTGCTGAGCCACTCAACTTCCCATGTCATGTTCATTTTTCCCCAAAGAAATGGTCATCTTAATCACTAAAGCTTTATTTACTTTCTTTTTTTTTTAAGGCATTGATTGAAAGTTGTTATTCAGCCTTGTTAGGATGAGAACAGAGGTGATTTGAAGAGGGGGAACCTTGCTCCTCTGAGGCCATTCTCCTAGCTCAGCTGCGCGTGGATCGTACCCTGCCCTTTGCCGATCCCTGTTGGGAAGCTGGACGTTTGGTTGTAGTGGGCACCTATGCATGTGCACTCTGAGTCACCAAGCCCCCCCTTACTTGTTGATGGATTCCAGCTTTTGTATCCAGTTCCAGGTGATGGATCATGATTGGCCTAAGCCAGTCATTTCAATGTTCAGCCCCATGGTCCCAGCCTCCTGTGGCTAAATGTGGTCATAAAATCTAATTCTGGCCAAAGAGGTTAAAGCAAAAGTGTATTGTGGGTGGGAGAGGGGCTGTTCCTAGGACATCTGTGCCTTTTTTAGTAAAAAGAGACACTTCCTTTCCCCCTCCCTCATCTTTTCTGCCTTACACCTGGACTCTCTCTGGAGCTGTGGCAGCCATCTTGCAACCATGAGGCAAGAGCTTCAGGGAAAAAGCTGGCACACCAAGAATGGGAGATTGAAAGACAGAAATGGCCTGGCCATGATGGCATTGTTGGGTGGCAGGACTAACACTGGCCCTTGCCTTCCTACGGATTTCTACAGCAAAACTGAAACTTTTCATTTGTTTAGGGCAGACCATCATTAGGTGGGCATTCTGTTCTTGCAGCATATGTGTCCCTATGATACAGCATCAGAGTCATGTGGGAAGTGTCCAGGCCTCCTCTTCAGAAATTTCCACTCAGTAAGTTTATAGCTGGGCCCAGGAGTCAGCACTTGTAACAAGCATCCTGGATGTGTTCTAGGCAACATGCCTTGAGAAGATCAGACTTTAGTGACAGGGAAGGAAGGGGTGGTGGGGAGCCTGTCTGCCAGGGTGACATTGTTTCCCAGGATTTTTCCCCACCTGCCTCCCACTCTTAGGATTTCCAGGTATCACCTGTGGTTCTTGATCCCCAGGTGCAGAGGACAAGGATGATAGAACAGTTTCCGTCTAGGATGAGGGGCAAGTGTAGGAAGCTCTCTGGTTCCTATCCGTCCTCCCCTGTTTTTCCCGGCATTGACTCCACAAGGTGGTCTAGGCAGCTGTGAGGTGCCACTCTGGAAGACATGACCTTCACCATACCCTGTCCTTGGCTGCAGCAGAACACCCTGCATGGGGCCTTTGAGGAGGCCTACTGGACCCTTCCGGCAAGAAGCAGTAACGTCTCATTAGTTCACATCGGGCCTCTGGGGGCTATAGCCTGACACCCTCCCACACTTTGGAAGAGTGTGTTCTCGCTTCCCTCAGTGGAGATATAGCCTGGGGATGCCACTGCTAGTCATGGACTAGCGGGGCCCCAGGAAGGGCCCAGGGAAGGGAAGAGAAGGAGTCCTGGGAGGCCCTCAGGGCTGGCCCCACCCGTCCTAGTCACAGTGCGAGGCCAGAGGGAAGGAGCTGGACGAGTCCCCGCACTGCAGAGCTGAAGGCAGTGGGGTTCACTGAATACGCAGATTCAGGGCCACCCCACCACACCCATGGAATCAGGCTCCCAGGAGGCGGGGCCCAGGAACCTGCATTCTCGGCAAGCTGCATAGGTGACTCTGAGGGGCACCAAGATTGGGGCAGCACCCTTAGAAATGGCTGGAACTTATGTGGGGGGTTTTCCATCCTCACTCCCTGTGATGTTGGGGTCGACCAGAGCTGCCTGGGAACCCCAGCTCTGAGACGTACTAAGCTTGTGGCCATAGGACATTACTTAGCCCTGGTCAGAATGTCTGGGCAAGGGGAATGACCATAGCACTCGCACCACATAGAAAGGGTAGCAGGATCACACGAGATAAACACAGGCACTTATCGCAATGCTTGAAAGACACATCACGAGCGCATGGGAGGTACGGATTTCCAGTATTACTATCAGCATCATCAAGGTGCTGCCTCTCCAGGTGGGTCCCGCTGGTGCCCCCCAGCTATCCAGGCTCCCAGATGATCAAATATATACACTCCTGTTCTCTCGGCTGGCCAGTTCAGGGAAAGGGGGTCCAAATCATGTTGCTGTGTTTTAGACACAGGAAGCGGTGCTGTTTGAGGTTAGAGCAGGGAGGGCTTATGCAGGAGATGGGGGAGGCTATTGTCGGGATCCATGAAGCCCACACTGAATGCTGGCAACTCATGGCACGGAGGAAAGGAAGGGTGAGGCCTGGGGAGGAATCTCAAGGCAACATTTCCTGAGATGATGGAGGAGAGAGGACGCTGCCCAGGATGATGCTGTTTGTCCAGAGCTGGGAAACCAGCATGGATCTGACCATATCCTGACCATGTCACCAGGGACAAGGCACCAGAAACGGTCTACGGTAGGAGAAGGAGTAGAATAATCAGCAGAAAACAGGCTCACTTGCCACTTGTCGTAAGTCCATAGATTTCAGAGATGATCTCCCTGAATATTGCTTTCTTTAAACCCACACACTGACTTACAGTAAAAATTGCTGTTCAATTTATTAAAAATAAGTATATTCTTAGGACATATGCTAGTAAAAATCAACAAGACCTTAATTAGATGGAGCTGAATGGATGTCCACCTGTCCACCGCCAAAATGGCCCTAGAAAGCAAGACAAGATGTGTTGTAGCTGAGTTTGATGGCGGGATCCATTCCTCCACCGGCAGGGCCAGAAGCGAGGAGTGAGGCCAGGCCAAGAGCAGGGTGGCCTCTGCCTCCCAGGCCCCAGCCCTGCTCCCTCCTCCAGCCCCTACAGCATAATCCCAGACATTAAGGAAGTGGAAACTCTCCATGAGAGGGGGAAATGTGCCTTCTTCACCATTGTACCCTCAGCGTATAGAAGGGGCCAGGTGCTCCCAGGTTAATCTTGGTGTAGTGAGGGCACAGGACCAGGCCATCTGTTAAACAATGGGTATGTATTTGCATAGATGTCTCCCCTCTTGGGCCAATCTGGAAGGGACTGGTTTGGTCTGAAGCATTGCAATAAATGCTGAGTCATTTCAAAATAGCTGCTTACGGGAACCAGTCCATGAAGGCTCTTCAGATTTCCATAGGATTTCAACGTGTAGTTACAAGGCTTTGTAGCAGCATCAGAATAACTTCTTACCAACCCAGGCCTTCAAGAGAGAGCACTGAGAACGTGAGGCTTCTTTCTTATTTCCTGAGAGAGTGTCAACATTCCCGAATCTTAACGGTAGAAATGCTTATCATATCTGCGGTACTGAGATGCCTCCTGGCAATGAGACTGGGTTTCCTTCTCTAAGAATCTGGGCAGCAGATGTGTCCAGGTGGGGGGGAGTGGGCAGCGTCCTTCGGGAGCTGAGGGCAGGGGCTTTTGCAGAGGGGCCTGGCTTCCACTGCAGGGCCCAGCATGCTGAAGCACACAGTAGGTACTTAATGTGAATTCATGACTGACTGATCATAAGTCATCATTAGATTAATATTTTCACAACTGGATAGCATTTCATTCATTTCCAAGGACACCTTGAATAACCACCAGTGTGCGGGGGGATTAATTGTATTGTCTTGTTGAGTTCTATTTTTTTTTTGTTTTTGTTTACTCTATTTTATTTTATTTCATTTTAAAGAATAGAAGAGAGCAAGCAGGGGAGAGGGGCAGAGGGAGAGAGACAATCATAAGCAGGCTCAGCACAGAGCCCGACACAGGGCTCAATCCCACAACCCTGGGATCATGACCTGAGCCAAAATCAAGAGTTGGATGCTCAACCGAGCCCCCCAGGCGCCGGACATCTCGTTGAGTTTTTAAACATCTTGTGGAAGCAACTCTTCCTGCACCTCAGCCCCTTCTGAAGGTGACTCCGGACCTACCTGCAAACCTGCACCAGCACCTGAGGCCCCACACTGAGGACTGAGCTGGGCACTCTGTGCCCCGACCGCCGTCTGCCCACCGGTCACATCCCATCCCAGGGCGTCCACCTCCAGCCAATCCTCCGTTGCCTCTCATGGTCCACGATCGAGGCCTGCCATCTCCCCGTCTCTTCCGTGCCGAACTCCATGTCAGACTACACAGCTCGTCCAGGGTAGGACCTCCAGTGACCCCAATACCCCAGTACCCAAGATCCTTTCTCGTCGCCCCACCGTCTTCCTAGCCTTTCCTCCAAGCCCCTCTATCTGGGTCTGGTGCACTACCTAGCTGGAGCCCTGCATCCCAGAGGCAGCCGGCCTCCCCCATGTACACCATGTCTTCGGGCAAGCCGTGGCATCTTGGACAGCATCCTGCCCCCATCTCCTTCGGCCAGAATCTCACCAGCCTTCAAAAGCTCTTCAAAAGCCTCCCTCCTCTTCTCTTTCCCGACCTTCCCATCTCCCCAAGCAGAAGGAATGTTCTCCCGCCTCTGCATCTCACCTACAGACACGCCTCTGTGACGACGCCCTCCTGCCCACCTCGTGCTCCCATTTTCACGTTCGGCAAGGGGCTACTCCACACCATGCACACGACGACTTTATCTGATCCGGTCATGAGCCTCTGCAGGACAGAAACTGTGACTTGTCCCTCATGATCCTTTCCTGCACCTGGAAAGTGCCTGGCTTACAGGACATTTTTCAAAACTGTTCTGGATTCAAATGGACTCGAGCCTGAGAACGGCTGTAGTTAACAAGACGGCACTTTGAAACATCGCGTTCGTCAAAATTATCCCGATCGTTGCTTCCGTTCTGTGTTTCTGGGGTAAAGTCCCCAATTAAACGGGAAGCCTTGGCCGCTTGGAATGCATTATTCCCTTTGGAGAAACCCAGGTTGTGAGTTGCTCTGGCCTCCTGGTTGTCACAGCCTCCTGCCCTGGGCAGCCCCAGCCTCCAGCCCCCGGGGCTAACGTCTCTGCCACCCCAGGCGGTCTTTAGCCTCTGGGCCTGGGAAGCTGGGCTGAGGCCAGCCCCGCAGGCAGCAGGGCAAGCCCACCCAGTTTGCATCTGTGCAAACCAACGTGCTAGCAGCAATATTCATCTTAATTTTCTCTTTAAACCCTTGAGCTGCATTATAGCTTCCATTGTGCTGGTGACAGACAAATGCCTTGCAATAAATCAAAGTTAGGGTGACTGATACACTAAACACCTTTGCTTAATGATGTGATTGTTTCTTATCTGCAAAGTAATGTCACTTATGGCTTTGCTATTTATAGTCAATGTAGTGTTAGACCATTTTATGCCCCTGATGCCTCTGTGGCCAGCCCATTAGCTGTGATTATGGACCAAAGGGGATACAGCCACTGAAAGCTTGGAGAGAGAAGGCGGCAGAGTGTTAAAGCCGCCCCCACCCGTGGAAACCCGCCCGGTGCGCCTTCCGCCTCCACCTTCTCCCCGGCTCCTGAGAGTAAACCGGCTAATGCTGCCCACTTGCACTCCACCCGTATCAGTACTGAGCATCTTCAGGACAGCATGATAGACATTAAATGTTAAAAACAAAACAAAAGGCAAGCGGCCGCCTCCCTCTGCGGCTCAGTCCCCAGCCTAGCAGGGCTCAAGCCGGAGGAGCGGGGAAAGCACGGGGTGCAGCAAAGCAGCCTCCTGTCGGGCTGGCCCAGACTCTGCCGTTCATTCATTATTCGCTAGGTGTTGTCCAGACTATTCTCTTTGAACAGGGTGTCAGTGGGGAGAACAGAGTCCACCTGACTCTCCCTCTCCGTTCTGTCCCTGCAGTGTGAGACTTCACGGCCAACTTCAAAGGCGGCCCCCAGGGTGGGACCAGTCCCTGCTCCTCCCAGGGCAAGCTCCCAGCCCCAGCATCTCCACAGGCCCCGCGGCTTCCCCGCCCCGTCGCCAGGTCCAGCACTGAGAATCAGACCCCACAGTCTTGGGCTGTCCTGGGGAGAAGGGGCAGGAGAAGCTCGCAGCCCGCTGACGGCATTGGAGAAACCCTCTCTAGAATGTTGGACAGCTCAGCCGGCTGTGGGTCTTCAAAACCACGCCGGGTACTCCCCCACAGCCCTCGGGGCCCACTGATTTAGGAGTAGGGCATTCATTTGACAAGCAGTGACTGTAGTGGACATAAGTCCATCCTAGAAAAAGGTACATTCACGTCCTAACCCCCAGCACCTGCGAATGTGACTTTATCTGGAAATTCGCTCTTTGCAGGTGTCATCAACTTGGGATGAGGTCCTACAGGCTTAAGGGGGCCCCAATTCAATCCCTGGGGACCTCGTAAGAAGAGGATCTGGGAGGTGGAAACACACTGACACAGAGATAATGGAGGCAGAAATTGGAGTCTGCAAGCCTGAGGCACCGAGGTTTGCCAGAAGCTGCCAGGAGTTGGGACAGAGGCCTGGAAAGTTCTTCCGAGCCTCCTGAGATGCTGACACCTTGATTTTGGACTCTGGTCTCCAGAGCCATGAGGGAATCAGTTTCTGTTTTAAGCCGCCCAGTTGGTAGTGCTTTGCTACGGCAGCCGCAGGAAATGAATCCAGGGACCAAGTGACTGTGTGGGGCACTGGACAGATGTCAGGGTCGGCCCTTTGCTGGGAGAACCACAGGACCTTCAGGTGATGCCCCTCTGCTCTGGGGGCTTCTGCTTGGAGGTGGAGAATTCTGAGAATCTGTAGAGAAAGATCCCCGTGCACATTGTAGGCTGCAAATGGGTATTTATGTCGTTACGTTTTATGCCTTTGTCCTCAACTCCTATGTGCACCATGCCATTAATTTTCCTTCAATTTTTTTTTTTAACATTTACTTATTTTTGAGAGATAGAGAGAGACAGAGCAGGAGCAGGGGAAGGGCAGAGAGAAGGGAGACAGAGAATCCGAAGCAAGCTCCAGGCTCTGAGCTGTCAGCACAGAGCCCGACGTGGGGCTCGAACTCAGGAACTGTGAGATCATGACCTGAGCCGAAGTCAGACGCTTAACCGACAGAGCCACCCAGGCGCCCCTAATTTTCCTTTGATGTTTTGAGGAAAATGAATTCTGTGTTTCCTCTGCTAAACATTACCAGCCGCCAGCACCCAGCCCATCCTGCAGCACATTTGCAGAGCTCGTGGGGTTTGGTCATTCCTTCCCCAGGTCGAGCAGTGGCTGGGCCGGCGGTCCTCACAGCCTCCTGCAGTTTCACGAAGCAGCCAGGCCACATTGGGACCTAAGACTTAGGAACCGGCTCAGTGCGGCTGGCTAATGCAGGCCTCACGGGTCCACAGAGGGAAGCCGGTGGACAGCAGATCTGGGAGTGCAAAGTCAGGAGCTCTGCGGCCCACGCAGGCACCCGGGGCCAGCCATCCTTCCATGCAGCAGCCTCAGCCAGCCCCCCGTCTTGGAAAGAGGTAGAAACAGGACGAAGGAGGAAGGAGGCCAAGAAGAAATGCCTTCTGGGAAGTCAAGCAGCGTGACTGCCACGGACAGATCTCACTTTAACTCACAGATCGTTGTTCCGCGAGACACATCAAATCAGAAAATTCTAAATAAAATGAAAGCAAAGAGTGATAGCGTTAACCATGATACTGTAATAATGAAACAGACTTAACACAAATCGCAGGTGCGGAAATAACTTATCATAATCAAAAGTCCCTTACAAGCCCTCAGCGTGTTCTGGGTACGGGATCCAGGGGTATCTTGTAGGCAACCACCCGCCAAGAGTCAGGGGGCCCTTGAGCTGAACGTGCACCTGGCTGCGGGGGATGGAGGTTGGCAATGGGTCTCTGCACCCCTTGAACAAGAAACCCACAGTACCTGTATACCCAGATGCTGCACACTGGCAAACCTGTGAGCCAAATGTGACGTTTCAGAGGTCTGGCACCAACGGGAATGTTTTAATTAACAAGTAAGCTAGTGGGTACACTTGTAAAATTCTGTGAAGTTAAAAAAAAAAAGATGTTTTAAACACACAGGGACCCTTTGGGGGCAGGAAAAAAAGGGATTCTGCAGTAGTAATAGCTCTATTCCATTTTAATATTTTTGAACGTAGAGGTGTGTTTTAATCCCGTTCTGGAGAAAGCAAGATTTATTGCTGATTATGTGGCGGTAACAAATGGTATCAGAAACGCTGTAAACACTACACTAGTATGCATTTTTTTTTTTTTTTTGGTGCTATCTTTCCGCTCCTGGTTGAAAATCGGAATAAATTAAAGATGATTGCATGGGACTGCTTTATGCTTGCTCTAGAGTGCTTGTTCTCAGTGTCGATCCATAACAAACCTATTTTTCAAAGGGGGATGCCGGAGTTGGGGTTCATTCTTCTAAGTATCCTCAGTGCTAAGCTTGTCATGAGGATACTTTTGCCAGTTCAGACCGAAATTAGCAAGTGTTATTATAGAGTTTCAGTGATTTGGCTAAGAAACGGCTCCCTTTAGAACGAACGCTCTTTCTTCAACCTTCCAATGTCAGTTATCATTTTTAAAGCAGCTTGACCTGGAAGCATGCAGCTAAAATTGTGGGGACTGTTAATGACAGTTTTATTGGGTACTGTGCTTATGGTTCACATTTTGAGGTCTGTATGTAATTGATCTTTCTCCCCTACATGAGAAACACAGCAATAAGCAGGTTGCAGCACCACATTATAGATATAGAGAAATAATAATGATGTCACCTTGAGATTCAAAGATCGTGGAATAGTAAGTCTCCTAGCTCATTTCTCCCAACTGTGATGACCTCTCCAATACTAAATCTTAACAGTCTCAGCATTATTTTTGAATTATTCATGCTAGCCTTTTCCCTCACTACAAAATCAAGGAAAATGAATGCACCATGCTCTGTCAGCTCCACAGGTATTTTGGTAAAAATAAAATGTTATTTGGTATCACACACACAGAAAAGGGTGCAGTGGTACCGGAGCCTGCTTACCTTGAACGGGAAAACACACATACCAACAACAACAACAATTCATTTGTGAAGGAAAGGAGCAAGCACCTGTTCCCACCAATTCTGAATCGATCCCCGGCTGATCACGTCTGGGTTACCTGGAGGGTGAGGTGTCTACGGCTTTAAATGGACTGTCTAGGGCAGTCCAGCCCCCGAACGACACTGAGAAGTAAGTTACATCAAGAAATTTGTGCTCACTCCATCCTGGCCAGTGCTCGCCCATGTGACGCTGAAAGCTTTTGCTTTTGAAAATATCAAATCAGCATATATTTCTTATTTTAATTCAAATTATGTCGAGATAGCAGCTTGACAGCTTTCCCAGTCTGGCCAGCCTGGAGATGACGGGAGCGCTACAGTTTTATTCCGGTGATGGATCTCATAAAAAGCGCGTGTGGGAATAAAATAAAATGCATGTAAATGTAAACTCAGGCAGGTACCCTGATCCGTCTGTAGCTCTTGACCTTTAAGTTCATGATGAAAACCAAATGTCAAGCTTTCAGAAGACAGGAGTATCCCTGGCTTTGCGGGCTGGTGTGGGCTGGCGCACAGACTGCATTAATTTAGTGTGGCATCACTAACCTTGAAATCAGGATTTTGCACTAAAAACCCAGGTTTATGTTGACTCAGAAACCAAAGGAAAAAGGCAACTTTATTTAAAAGAGCCCTCAGCAGCAAGTGGGCGAGTACAGCTCAGCACTCAGATTTTTGGAGCCGCGCTCGCTGGCTTCCATGGCAACCGATACTTAAGATGATGAGGACCCAGAGATGTTCCTTAAAGAGTCTTTTCATTTTGCATATAATTCTAATTATAGACGTGATTTGCTTGTTCGGCTACCTAGACCACACCTGCCAGAAAACCTTGGTCAGTGACTCCTCCCCCTTCCCCCCCAAGGCTGCCGAGGGGTCCCTGGGGAATGGGTCAGAGCACTCTTTTGTTGTGCAACATGGGCTTTTTTTCTCATTAGCAAATGTTTTTTTGCTTTTGTTTTTCCTGCTAAAGAAAGAAATAGAAATCACTCATTCCCCTGGCTGGACTCTAGACACAAGCCCGTTCAGGATGATGAAATAGCGGCCATTCTGCCGAGAGTCCTTCTTGCAGCCCAGACTCGTCACGGCTCCATTTCTGGTGATGGGACCTGAGGTCACAGCCACCTACTTGCCCTGCGATCACATCGTCCGCAGGTCTGCCAGAATCACACTGTACTTTCAGAATCATCCAAGATTGAATTACATTGGACATAGGCTTCAGTATGTTCCAGATATTCCAATTCTCTAGCACTTAGTGTAAGAGGGTCAGTTATTGGCAAAATAACCCGTATTTTGTATTTTCCACGGCTGTCAATGTCTCAGTGAAAAAAAAGAAGAAAGAAAGAAAGAAAGAAAGAAAGAAAGAAAGAAAGAAAAAGGGAGGGAGGGATGGAGGGAGGGGGAAAGAAAGAAAGAAAGAAAGAAAGAAAGAAAGAAAGAAAGAAAGAAAGAAAGAAAGAAAAAGGGAGGGAGAGAGGAAGAAAGAAAGAAAGAAAGAAAGAAAGAAAGAAAGAAAGAAAGAAAGAAAAAGGGAGGGAGGGATGGAGGGAGGGGGAAAGAAAGAAAGAAAGAAAGAAAGAAAGAAAGAAAGAAAGAAAAAGGGAGGGAGAGAGGAAGAAAGAAAGAAAGAAAGAAAGAAAGAAAGAAAGAAAGAAAGAGAAATGAAGGAAGGAGGGAAGGAAGGAAGGGAGGGAGGGAGAGCACAGTTTCCCTTCCGTCTCCCAGGAAGATCAGCCAGGCTGCTCTGAGTTCAGGTGTCTTTGTCCAGGGAAAAAGTAAATGCTCCCTTCCAGGTTTGAGGTGTTTTCTGAATTGAAGCCTCATGCAGCCTTTGGCTGGAAGAGCCCAGCTGTGGGGTCAGAGGCTCATCCCAAGGAGAGATGAAAGGACTTCTCTCCCATGTTGCTGAGGAGGCAGGGTAGCCGGAGGCCTGGGCCTGGGGTTTGTGGGGGAGGAGGGAGGCGATCCTGGAGGCGGGTGATGGAGCTGGGCCCCTGCCCCCTGGCAATGGCCTGGAGGTGGGACTGCCAGATAAAATTCAGTGTGTTCAGGTCTCTGTGCATTTCAGACACACTACACAGGCGATATTTGGAACACCGGTATACTAAAAAGCCTTTCTGCTAATCTAGCAATGCTAGGAGGCCACAGCAGGAGCCGAGATGGGGTGGCTGCCTGGGTGCCTTGGTCTTGGCCTTGGCCTTGGCCTGGCTGGGAAGGGCCCAGGGTAAGCCTTCTCCCAAATTCTAGTCTCTCTCTACGACAGATCATCTGGCAAGCAAGTTCTCAGGTGTCTTTTTCCTCAGGCTGGTCCATTGCTCAGGACCGGGGGCTCCCTGCCTCTTAGTGGGCTCGAGTTCCATTCTGTGGTCTAGAGTGGAGGCCCTTCTAGGACGACAGGACAACAGTGGCCAACATTCTGGCCAAGACCATCACCTACCCGGGCTTGTTCTTGGCAACCCGCAGAGCCTGTGTCAAGACTTAGGCGTTCTCTGGGTCTTCCAGTGTTTATTTGTTCCAGAGGGGTCCGTGCCGGCCCAGGGCTTTGCAAACAACAGCGGCCAGGCACCCTTGTGCCACCCTCTTTAGTAGCCAGCTTGGCAAGGCCTGTGTCTGCTTGTGAGGTTGACCTCAAGTTCCATCAGAAGACGGGCTTCTCCTACTCTTGGGATTCTGCCGGAAGCTGCTGGACTAAGGGATCCCCAGCTCTGACCTCGCATTGACCTGGACTCCCAGCTGGAGAACACTTTTTTCACACTTTTGCTCCTTCAGTTCATATTTGTTCAGGATCAACATATGATAGGATGCTCCCAGCGAATAGAGCAGGAAAATTCTCTGCCCTTCTGGAGCTTATCTTTAAGTGGGAAGGGTCAGCAAACACAAGGCAATAACCCAGTCAGTTAGAGATCACCTTGGGTTCTGGACAAGAATCAGAGCAGGTTGGGGTGGCTGGGTAGCCCAGAGAGGGGTGCAACTGAGAGAAAGGGCCCTCAGGTAGGGCCTCCGTCAGAAGGTGGTATTGAGCTGAGACTGGAAGGAGGTGAGGGGCAGCCAGGGTGCTAGAAGGAACAGTGTTCAGGGACAGGGAGCGGTCAGTGCTGGAGCCCTGAGACAGTTTGGGGGAGTGATGTGGAGGAAGGTAGGGATGTGGTCATGGTGATAGGAGGGTGGAGGCAGGGCCTAGAAGGGAAAGGAGAGGAGTGGAGCTGACAGGGAGCCAAGAGAAGGTCTGAGCACAGGGGCCACAGGTGCCAGCTGGATTCAAGTTCTGCCCTGGCCGACAGGGAGAGTCTGCAGAGAGGAGTGGCCGATCCTGAGTCACTACGTGATCGATGCCGACAGATGGCAACTTGGGCCAACCTTGCATGCAGCTGAAGATCCAGCCGCAGGTGTACTTGCCATAGCAGATAAAGGGCCTGAAAGAGAAGACTCAGGAGCCTGGTCTTGTGGGGGGCTTCCTACCCCAGCACGTGTGCAAGCGCCCAGACCACAAGCCTCAATGGGAAGAAGAATAAATTGAGCTAGCGAACTTATAAATGTTCACTATCCTCTTGCTTTCATGATGATGACATGGAAAAATAAGGGAAAAGCTAGGGTTTTTGTGTGGCAGAAGGCTGACAAATGGCAATGACTGAACTCAATACTACTGCACAAGTCTGAGTGTTCTGCTCGTGGGCCAGTAACGTTTGAAGAAGGAAAAAAAATATATATAACTTACCCATCAGTCTGTGCTTTTCCCATAAATTTACTTTTCTTGCCCCATTCTGTACAATCATTAGTGATGTTGTATCATCAACATTTTCCCATAATCTGTCTTCTATTTCCATTAGTGATCTAGAGAACCCAAAACTAAATTGCACTCAAGGGCATGAACCTGGAGTGTATTTTCGTCAAAAATGTAAATCAAATGTAAAAAATAACTAACTTGTTTTTCATGATTTTGCTTCTAAGGCTCAAAATCAGCTATTAAAATTAAAAAGCAAAATAATTTAATCATTGGATTCAATTTAATTAGAGCTGAAATTTTTATTTGAGTTTTTGAATGTTTGATGAAAATGTATGAAATATTTTGATAAAAGGAAACTATCGTGACCGTTAGGCATTGTTCACCCCGTCGGCAACGTAAAGAAACATTATCTCGGGCCGCGCAGGCTATCTCTAGACTTACCTGTATGCAAATGTGAGACTACGAATTGTCTAATATTGCAAACCATGGCTCCTTAGCAACCACAGATCACTGTGACGAGTGCCGTGCTCATGTGTGAGTACCCTCGGAATTACAAATCAGGACAGGAAGACAAGAAGAAAATGGACACCGGGCACTACTGGGGAGTGATTCTTCATTATGCAAGAATCTATTCTATCCCTGCTTAAAAGAAGGATTTAACAAGTTAATACATTGTCCTTGCTCTTACCAAAGCTCCTGGCTGCTCAAATCCTCCCTACACGGAGAGTAATGCGTGTCTCCAACCCCAGCTGTGCCTCTATCACAAAGCTCCATGACGCTTAGACAGTGACTAGGACAGACATGTGGGGGGTCCTGGGGCCCGAATGGTATCAGGCTTGAGAGACCAGTGCCAAGCTCTGAATCACACATGTTCTTGAGAAAGTGGTGTGCACGTGTGTGTGTTCCCTCACGCACGTGCTCACTCAGTATGAGGGGCCCTCTAAGTAAGGATCCCTCTGAAGTGTCCCTTCGGCCCAGGTCTATGGGGAGTACCACCTGGAGGGCTGGGCTTGCCACCATCTGAGATGGGGAAGCTGTGGGTAGAACAGTTTCAGGTGGGGGGGGGGGGTGGCAGGGGGTAAAGATCAGGAATTGGGGTTTGCAGATGTTGAGTCTGAGATGTCTTTTAGTCATCCAGAGGGAAGCTGGTAGGCAGCGAGATGAATGGGTCCGGATTTCGCAAGAGGGGAAAGTAGAGGGAGCTGGGCTAGGGACACGTATCCACAAGCCATTAGCACAAGGATATTCTGCCAGGAACCAGAAAGGAAGTGAGGATAGACAGAAGAGAGTCCAAGGACTGAGTCCTGGGGCACCTCACATCTAGAGTTGGGGACAAACATGTCAGGATGGTTATCAGTAAAACAAAAAACAGAAATAACAAGTGTTGGTGAAGATGTGGAGAAATTGGAACACTTGTGCACTGTTGGTGGGAAGGTAAAATGGTGTAGCCTCTATGGAAAACAGTATGGCAGTTGGTCAAAACATGAAAGATAAAATATCATCCGGCAATCCCACTTCTGAATATGTAGCCCAAAGCAAAAAAGCAGGATCGCACAGAGGTGATTATACGTTCATCCTATAGCAGCATTATTCACAACAGCCAAAAGGAAGAAACAACCCAAGTGTCAATCAATGGGTTAATGAATAAGCAAAATGTGGAAAATCCAGAGAGTGGAATATTATTCAGCCCTAAACAGGAAGGGCATTCTGACATCTGCTATAACATGCATCGAGGACATTATGAGTCAGTCACAAAAGGACAAATATTGCGTGATTTCACTTATAGGAGATAGAGTAACCAAATTTGTACAGACAGGAAGCAGGATGGCAGTTTCCAGGGGCAAAAGGAGGGAGAATGATGAGTTTTTGTTTAGTGGAGACAAAGTCTCAGTTTTGCGACGTGAAAAGAGTTCTGCACATCGATGGTGAGGATGGCTTCCAACAACGTGAACATACTTAATACCACTGAACTAGACACTGAAAAATGGTCCAGGTGGCAAATTTTATGTTGTGTGTATTTTACCAAAATTTTAAAAACTAAAGAGAGGGGCGCCTGGGTGGCTCAGTCAGTTGGGCAGCCGACTTCGGCTCAGGTCATGATCTCGCGGTCCGTGAGTTCGAGCCCCGCGTCGGGCTCTGTGCTGACAGCTCGGAGCCTGGAGCCTGTTTCAGATTCTGTGTCTCCCTCTCTCTGACCCTCCCCTGTTCATGCTCTGTCTCTCTGTCTGTCTCAAAAATAAATAAACGTTAAAAAAATAAAAATAAAAACTAAAGAGAGGGAGAGAGAGAGATTTTGAAAAAGAAGAATTGGGGACAAAACGAAGGGGTCTGGGAAAGAGGGAGTCACAGGGCCTCTCTGACTCAGGCCAGGCTGGTCCCCGTGGCGCTGGGGCTCCCCGAGACAGGGCCAGTGTCTGTGCACCCATGCACGGGGTGGTGCACACTGTGTTCTCACCTATTCACCGAGTGCAATGGTGCTTCCTTCCTGTTGTTCTAAGCTCGTCTCATCTGCTGCTGGTTGTTTGGGCTCCCACGTCACTGTCTGTTGCCTCCACAACTTTGTCGTCAGTTCATGGACATACATCTAGCCCATCTTTCTTCTCTACCCCAATCACCTGCTAGTTCCACGCTTGTGTCCAGATGATCCTAAACCTCATTCTCTTGTGTCACCTTGATATTATTGTTTCAGGCGTGTTACCCCCCCACTCCACCAGCCAAAGGACAAATGATGTTTCCAAAGTGAATGATGAATGAATGAATGCCCCAGATGATAGATAAGGGAGTGTCTTCCCCTGTCTTCCTCTTCTCAAGTCTGCTTTCTCCTTGCTGTGCCCACAGCAGGTGCTCGACTTGCTGAAGAAAGAGAGGAAGAAACAACAGAAAGGCCGGGGAGGGGAGAACAGAGTTCCGGTCAGTAGATGTGAGGTTCTCACTAGACATAATGAGAAGCACAGCAAGTGTTTAAGTGGCAAATACTCCACACATCTCAACAGGTGAACAGTAGCTCTCATTTTAAAACTATGTGGATGTGGGAAAACTCATGCCTTCTCTAGTTCTCTTTAGGGACTGTCAGTGAAAAGACCTGTAACATCTATATGCCCATGGGGAAGGGGCCTCTTTAAGAAATAGCCCAAGAACCAAGTTTCGATACAAGATCTCATGTTGTGTGGTCTAAGTTACAGATGGTGGAGAAGTGAGTTAAAGCAGCCAACCCGTTTGTTAAATCATGCTGAATCCTTTTAAATACCAGTTAATGTCATATGTTAACTTGACTGGGCCACAGGGTGCCCGGATATTAGGTTAAATATTTTTCCAGGTGTCTATGCGGGTGTTTCTGGATGAGACAAGCATTTGAATCAGTAGACCAAGTGATAAAAATTGCCCTCCCCATTGTGGGTAGGATTCATCCAACCCATTGAAGGCCTGAAGAGAATGAAAGGCGAAGTAAGGGGAAATTAGCTTGGAGCTGGGACAATGGTCTCCTCCTGCCTTTGGACTCAGACTCAGGCTAGAACGACACCATTGGCTCTTCTCCTGGGTCCCAGCTTGCCATCTGCAGATCTTGGGACTTAGCCTCCAGAATCTCATGAGCCAGCTATATGTATGTATATGTCAGACACAGCATAATTCATGGGGGTTTTGTGTTGCTGTTGGCATTAGTTTTCCAGCTATTATAATGCTAGACTTTTGATTGAGAAAAAGTGCACGGATGTCCTCCATGAGGACGTCCTCACGTGTTTTAAACTGAAGAGTTGTTTGTACCAACATCGCATTCCATGTTCACTGTCCAGGCACTTCTATCCACATGGTCAAGGTGGTGTCAGGCTGGCAGAGCAAAATCATTGCCATTTGACTTTCAACTGTGAAATTTTGCAGTAATATTATGAGTTGCTCCCCTTAACAATTGTCTGGCTTACAAACTCCCGGGAAGGTGAGAATGATTTAGAGTTTATGGGGAGTAGTGCAGGTTAATCATAAGAACGGGGCTGCTGTGAAGGCCAGGGGGCATTGACAGATTGTGCTCTCTTCTCCTGTTCTGATTTTCCTTATTTTCAGCCTGACATCTTTTTTTTTTTTTAATAGATTTGTTTGGAGTTTTTGCACATCTACAAAATCCATTTGAAAACCTGATGGGTAGAGAATGGAAATGATTTTATAGTTGGGAAAGATTGTGCACAGATTTTTTTTTTTTTTTAAAAGCAGGGGCTTCTAATTGTGAATTCACAAAGAGCTACCTTCTCCACGTTAATGAGGTTGCCCAATTTCAGGAGAATTAGTTGAAGCCAAAACATCGGGCCCAGAGGTGGAAAGCACATTTCTGTGACATTGTCAGCAGCCTAGAGAGGTCTTCCCAAGGAATTCTCTTCCTTAAATGGCAGCTTGTAATTGGCATTGGGGTTCCAGGCAGGAGAGTGACAGCAGAGGTCAGTCTTGGTAAAAATCCCCCCATTACACGCTGTGGATGCCATTTTCATATAGAGTTCTGATTTTTTTTTTAAAAATTCAATAGAAAATTAAATTAGGAAGGGCCAAGAATTACTGTATTATTATAACTCTTGCATACATATTTTTCTCATAGATTTGATAAGGAAAAAAAAAAGATTTTAAAACACTAGTCATTATTTGAAGCTTTCCTCCTGAAGGTTTCCCTTGCTCATTGGAATGAGTTGGCCTTTGTCCTTGTCCCTTGTGTTTTGGATAGCCAGTCTTGTCCCAGGGGGAATACGTGGGTGACCAGCACACACAGCCAGATACCCTAGACTTCTTGTCCACATCTGGCTCAAGAGCCTATGTGGGCTCCCTCTGGCCAGTGTATCGTTCCATGTTCTCTTGACTTCCTGATCCCCCCAGACAGCCTTCCCTAGCAACCCCGCTGTCATTCTAGACCGATTTCCCCTCTCCATTCCTCGCTGAGTCCCAGAGGCCTTCTTCTCACCTTCTCCACCTCTGGAGTTTGGCCTATAGCATTAGTCCTTAATGGTTTCACGCATTCCTTCATTTGTTTGTTTACCCATCAAATGTTTATTAAGCCCCTCATGCATCAGACACTATTCCGGGTGCTGAGGACACACCCAGAGGGGGGGAACAAGTCCCAGCCTCGCACGTCCAGTGGACTTAGCTGTTACCACCCAGGTGGGGAGTAGGAAGTAGGGAGGGGCACACACTATCATGGCCAGGGGCTGCCTTGCTTCGGGGTTTGGCTGGAGCCCTGAGTTCTTCAGGGATGCTTGGGAGGTAAACTTGCAGAGGAAGAACAGGGCAAGTTTGGGCAGGGCCCGGGTCCCTGACTATACTGAAGTTTCATCAGGCTGACCTTGGGCACATGCAGCCTGGTCTGTAAAAGGGACACCAGCAGCAGAGACCAGTTACAGCCTCTTGAAATTACTTGGCTATGAGATGGTGCAGATTTACATGAAAGCCCCAGGAGAAGGACTGGAGGAAAGAACAGACCTCGCGCTCCTTCTCAGTGCATTTGTTTAGGAAGAAACCACCAGCAGCATCAGAACAGCAAAAAAGTGGATTTCTGCCAGAGTTCGTGTTTGCGATTTTGTCTAAGTATGAATATGAGCATTGCCTCATCCGTTCGTTCTTTTATCTAATCAATTAATCAGTTCTTACCATTTATAGCCACCAAGTAAATGCCTGGGCTAGAGATCCAAATATCAATAGGACCAGTACCGCCGCCAATGAGCCTGTGGCCCAGCTGTAGACAGGACACACAGCATCTGCCAAGAGAGGCTTGTGCGGTGTACCAGGGTCGGGACGGCTGCGGCGGGGAGGCTGCTGGGGGCTTTCCACAAAGACGTGGTGCACCGAAGCAGGGCAGGCTCGGTGAGATGCAGAAGAGGCCACGGGTGCCCGGCGTGGGTGACGAGAGACGTGAACCTGGCTCTTGCAGATACTATGAGAAGAACCTGTGACGTGCGTGAAGGCGTCCTGAGCACCGACAAGGCACTGCACGTCCCAAGTGCTGCAAGATTCTACAACCAGCACCGGGAGGTCCTTTCTGAAGGAAGCCAGTGACAGCGCCTGGCGTGGTCACGGGCTTGCTGTGCAGACAGTTCCACTGACTTCATCGCATTCAGTTGCAAACCTGCAGTGAGTCAGATATTATTATCTACACGTTATGGACAGTAAGACCGAGGCTTTGTGTGGCTGAGGAACTTACAGAAGGTAACAGAGCCAGAGAACACCGTAACTGGGAGGAACAGCCAGGTCTCCGGGTTCCCGCCTAGAGCACGTCCTGGGTGACGATGCTGCCACTTTTGGCTTCTGGACACACCAAAACATACTAAGGGATTTTGTTATTTAAAGGTTCCTTTTGGCTCTGTAGTAAACACAACTCCCTTGGCTCAAAGGGAGCTAAATTTCATCAGTTCCAATCACTGGACAAAGAATTCAGGGAGAACCTGAAAACACTAGGCATAGCCTTTGACCCTCAGTGGGGAGGAGGAGGGAACACACCTAGAAAATTTGGCATTTGGTTGCTAATTCAAAAAAAAAATTAATCTTATTATCAGGTATCTTTTGAATTAGACATTCAAATAATTTTACTTACTGCTTAAGGATCATTTTGCTTAAGAACAAAATGAAATGTAGATGCATGAACATTTTACAAAAGCATAATCATTAAATAGCATCAGATTATGTGCCAATTATTTTCATTTCTATGTTATTAAAAGTTTAGGGATGAAATAAAAAAGAGAATGTGAAACAAACGCCCAAACCTTCAGTTTCCGAAATGAGATGTATAAGTTTTATGTTGGTAAATGCATACTTTGCAGTGTTTATTAGATCATCTGATTTCTGGGGACATCATTTAGAAGCATCCCATTTGTTGAAACTACGAGTTTTAACACCTTTGTGGATTGAGGGGCCCCTCATCCTTCTTCATTTTCCCTGCTCTCTTGTCTCTGCGCTGAGTTTTCATCAGACCCAGTGGTACAAGAGCCCAGAGCCCATTTCTGTCATCCTCGAGGTGTTTCCATGGCCCCTCAAAGGGCCCACGCTTTCTTCTGTGCACCAGATGTAATCTGTCAAAATTCTAACCGGCCTCTTGCTTTGTCTTCTAATGCTGAGCCCCAGTGCTTTGTTTTTCACAGCAACACCAGTACCAGAGAACAATTAATGCTGGTAGCTTACTGGTATCAGTTTTGAAACATTTTCTGTTGGTGAGAATCTTTGAGGAAGAGCTAGAAAAGTGCACACACGGACCTTTTCTCCATGAGCCGCAGAACCAGAATTGGCCTTTTGATAAATGCTTTCTGGTAGTTGTCTTCAAGGAGCTAATTTTTCAAGCTAAGAGAGAGAGTGAGAGAGGGAGAGAGAGAGAGAGAGAGAGAGAGAGAGAGAGAGAGAGAGAAAGGGAGACAGGCAGGAAAAGAGATTTCTAATTTTTTAGGTAACTAATGACTTAAATGGAGGAAAACATAATTTCGTGAATGTATTTTGGCACATATTAAACCATATCTGCTTGGTTCTGGGATAAAGTAGCATAGGTATTTTCGTTTGGAGAATTGGATTATTTTTGAATTCTACTTATTATACTAAATTGAATACCATATTATGAAATCCATTTCAACTTTTATGGACATCCCTGCCTCCTCCAGGGGCTTCTTCAGGCATTTGGTTTATTGGGGAAGAGTCATTTATTCCCTGCAACGATGCCCACGGTGCTGGCACATTACAGCAAAGAAAATAAGCCACAAAATTCTCGTTCTTATTGTGGAATAGTCTCAACTTACATGATTTTCTTAAAATAATGGAAAATGTTAGAATATGACATCCCAGGGAAGGGTAGAGGATTCTTGCATATCTAATCAAAATGTTATCACCCCTGAAACATATTTGTAATATGACCTTTGTCAGCTGCTTCACAGTGGAGAAATCCTTTCAAAGAGGCAAAGTTTCCAACGAAGCATCACAGGCTGGAAGAAATTCTCGGAAAAGAAATTGCATTTTCAACAAGAGAGCCTCCCCGGCCGAGTCTGCACTCCGGAGATCGCCAGGGCCCTCTTGCTGTTGTCTTAAACTGTCAAAGTTTGGCTCCTTTTGGATTTTTGAACCATTCAAAAAAGATACTTTCATAAACAGTTTCATAAATGACAGCATATCTAATTCCTTGGCTTTTGAACACCGAGCTGAGTACAGCACAGGGAGCCGACTGAGAATTGCTCCTGAAGCCATAAAGCAATCTAGGAGCTAAGTTGCCAAGCTGTTGACATAGGCAGTGGAGATGGAAATTCTCTAGTAGCGTGCTAGACCCTCCCCCTGCGCTCCGCTTGGCCTGACGCTGGCTGATTGGCGCAGTATATCTTGATGTTAGTATCCCATTTCAGAAATGTTCTGACATTATCTATTTGGAAGTTTGAAAAATAGTATGAAACTCCCAGTGCATCTGAGCACACATTTCAACACGGCAATCGTAATACCCATCTCCACTGATGCAAGATGCAGGCTTGGACCCAATTCCAACAGCTTCATTTCTAAGTCGATGGGAATCTGAACATCTTGCTGTGGGTAAGAAAATTAGGAGAGGCAAGCTTCCTTCCTGCTGCCACCCCATCCCGCCATCAGCCACCTCCGGGTGCTCGGCAGGCACAGGGCGTCGGCTGTAGAATATGTAAGAAGAAGGCAACAATCAGGAAGGATGAGTTGGAAAAGAGTTTTGAGAGCAGAACTGAAAGGAAAGGAGACAATGCAGGATGAGGAATGTGGAGGAATACAGGTGTGGGCATTACCCGTGGCCACGCGGCTCTGCAAGAAAGCAGAAATGGCTGCAAATTTGCTTACTTGTTAAAAGATTCATGTTCGGTTCACAAATGGCGAAGCGCGTTGAATCAGAAGTGGGCTTTCACATTCCGATTGCCTGGAGATTCTATTCATCTAGGAGCCTGTAGTAGTCTCGAATTAGCCCACGGACTCTCTAGCAGGGGGCGGCCAGAAAAACCGCAAGACTAATGATTCCAAAATCACCTTTAATTTCAAATTTAGACTTCTTCCAATTTATTTTTATCACACAAGCAGGGGTAGATGCCACAGCAAATGCTCAGTTACAATTTGTAGCTTGCTAATAATCAGGTTATATTTTCCCAATCATCGACATTCTCAAGCACCGAAAATGAAAATGAGATTTGCAAGAGGAGACGTGCGAGGCAAAGTCACCTCCCCTATTTCCTTCCCAGACCAAGAAAGACAAGTTTTTAATCAGCAGTCAACTCTACAGTCTTTGGAGTTGGTTTAAACTAAGTCAGCAACTCTGATTCTTTTATTTGAAGAACAAATAGTAGGATGAAATTCCTAAGCTCTAGAAATACACCATCATAACTTGCCACCAAAAGATTTTAAATTCCTCAATTCAAAAATGCTAACACAGAGCCTTTTCTCTGTCTCTCTGTCTTTCTCACTCACTTGCTCCCTCCCTCCCTCCTCTCTCTCTCTTCTCTTTCTTCTTTCCCTGTCCCTGCCCCAATCCTATATGCGGAGGAAGTGGGAATATTCTTAATATGCATCAATAACTCGACACAAGTAAGTCCTGCTCTGTCCTTTCCTGGCTGAATCACTTTGAACAAGTAACTTGACGCTTTAAGCCCTCAATTTCCTCACCTATAGAATGGGTGTACTGATACTTCACAAACCTGCAGGTTTTTAAAAGGATACACATGTAAAAACAAGTAGCACGGTGTCCAGGGGACAGTTGCATTGGTAACAAATGCCAGAAGCCCAAGTCAGACTTGCTTATTCAAACAAAAGAACTGACTGCCACACAGATATGAGAAGCCCATAGGGACTACCTTCAGATCTAGCTGGATCCAGGGGCTCCACGGTGGAGTCTCCGCCATTTCTCCCTACTCCGTGGGATCCCCTCCCAGCAAAGATGGCCATGACCCAGAGTCACATTGTGTCTGCTCGGTGACCCGGCAGGAGCTAACTGAACGTGCACCCAGGCAAGAGGCTGATGGGTCTAGCGTGGCGACTGAGGGAAGATCTGCCACACACAAAGGAAGTAGAGCTTGCAGGCAAGAGCCATGAATGTCCTCTGTGAACCACAGGAAATGCAGTGCTCACTTTCCAACTCCTTCTACAAGTAAAAGACACAGTAAACCTGGTGTGAGCATTCCAATCCTCATTGCTGTGTGACTTTCCCAAGTTACTCAACCACTCTGTTTCCTCAATTGTAAAACTGCGATAATGATGTTGCCTACCTCGCATGTTGTTGTGAAAATTCAAAAAGCTGATGGAGCATCGAGCCCTCAGCACAAGGCCTGCCACTTAACAAACAATGGATATTTTTTTTGCTATTTTTATTACTAATTTCTATGCGTCCTATCTTTCTAGTGCCTGAGTAACTCAATGAATCTCCAATAAATGTGCTCATTACGATTAATCCTTGGGGAACCTGGGGGGCTCGGTCGGTTAAGCACCTGACTTCAGCTCAGGTCATGATCTCACAGTTTGTGAGCTCAAGCCCCGTGTCGGGCTGTGTGTGGACAGCTCAGAGCCTGGAGCCTGCTTTAGATTCTGTGTCTCTGTCTCTCTCCACCCCCTCCCCCATTCGTGCTGTCTCTCTGTCTCTCAAAAATGAATAAACATCAAAAAAATTTTTTAAAAAAGATTAATCCTTAAGACAAAGAAATGAGGTGCAGGTTTGGCAATGCTTTGCTTGGCCTTGGAGGGGGGAGTCCAGCTCTAGGAGAGTGTCCTGAGCCAGCACCAAGTTGTCTCTTCCGTCCAACTCCATGAAACAGGCCCCCTTGTCCACCGACGTGGTAGAAGTCTCCACTGCACAGAGTCACATCCACAGGGGACTGGGGGAGACGGGGCTGCCAGAAGCAGAGAGCCGCCCCCTGCTGGCTCACCACCCCCTCCACAAGCCTCTGGTGATGAATGGGTGTGAACACTGAAGAGGCAGCACGTGAGTCCGTGCTGCAGAGCCTGGGCCTGGCACACAGTAGGCGCTCCATCACTGTGAGCAGGTACAGCACAAGTTGGTGGCTCCATACCTCTCGGTACTCTTGCCCTTACCATCTCCCTTCCTTCCTTGCCACACCTGTTCTCCTGGCCACATGGGTGCACATGACTGGCTCGTTCCTCTGGCCACCGTGATTGGTCCAGAGTTCGGTGTACTTACGCGTGCTGGGCCAATCAGAGCCCTTCTCTGGGATTTTTTTTTCCCCCAGGGGAAGCTGGATATAGAACTTGTTTCAACTCTGGGGACGCAGTGTTGGAAGGACGTAATGCTGAGGTCATGGGGGAGGGACATGGGTCATGCCTCTTCTCCCTCCCCACCAGGAGTGAGATCTCTGTCCTCTTTGTGTCCAGAGGCCTCCTGGACCAAGGAGGGCCTCGTGTCCAGTGGCTGCCAGTGAGACAGATGGAGGGACTGCCCGGACCTCACTCTGCCACGCCTGCCTCTGCAGACCAAAGTGAGTTATCTCCGAGAACAGTCAGATAATTGAGTGATCAGACAGACAGCCACCACCCCATCCTCACCACCAGTTTTGCTGCTCGCATGGTGATCGTTCCTCTCACTTTGCCTCATCTTATTTTAAATCAATGGCTCAGTGCACTAGGGCTAGATTGAGGAAGTGTCCCTTAGAGAGGATACAACCACTGTTTCTTTTTCAGATTAATATTTTTGAAGGCTGAGACAGAACGTTTGGTATGGCTGCTTTTCCTGCCTTGATTTTCGTGTGTAGTTTCCCAGGCAGAGGCAAATGAGGACAAATCACAACCTCAGCATCAAAACCCCCATGTCTCCTGCTTTAATTTCCAAGTCACAAAAATGCAGGCACTTCTGGCTCATCCCAGAAGGACACAGGAGGGGGGAGACGCCTTCCTCCTGGCGGCCCAGGTGCACACTCCCCAGAACTTCACACTACTTAAAAGATTTTGCCCAAACTGCCAACAACGTGTTACAAACAAAGCCCTTCCTGAAAATGGATCAAAAACACTTTGTAATAAGTGTAGGAGCTGCTTTCAAAAGGGCCAACGTCTAACAAAATCCCCAGTCCTGAGTGATCAACGCTCAAATAGCCCAACACAGTTTGAGACAACCTCCCCCAAAGCTTCTGCACTTGAAGAAGTCATTCTCTAAGCCAATCTATCCACACACGTGCACATCTGAAGAGTCGACTTTCACTCACTTGTTTGCATGTATTATGTACATTGCCTGGGTATTCAGTTATCTGGTTGCCCTATTTTGACCGAACTCTGGGTGCCTTTGGCCCTGATGCCCCCCACCTTCCTCCTCCACTCCTCCAGAATGTGCCCCACCCGCCCATCACTGGTTGGCTATACCACCCAGATCCTAGGTGTCGGCTCTTGGCTCCGACCCTTACAGGAACACTGGGGCTGGGAAAATCAATCGTGTTAATCGGTAAAACTCTCCGCTGGAGATGCTATCCTAAAAGAAAACCACATGTAAAACACTTAAAGAAGGGAGCTCTGTAACATGTTTCTTTTGTTATACGACCCTCACACGTTTGTCCGGAGTTTGGGGCTTTCAAACCACATAAGGTTTTATGTGATCATTATAAAATCCCTTCTTTTCCCAAAGGCAGGGTAGTAAGGATTAAGTTTGACTACTGAAGACAGCTTTGTTGTAAATGGTCTCTAACGTCACAAAAGTAGCTTGGAAAGAAAGGCTTATTAAACAAATTCTTGGGTTGTGAATCATTGGAAGCAATCACATGGCATGTTCATTTGTTGAACCTGAAAGGTATCCATTTGGATGTTTAAAGAAACGATGCAAATTAACATTGTTCCCAGCGCCCACAAGAAAGCTGGCCAATCTTAGAGGACATTCAAGGAGGTCCCTTGGAGAAGTCAGAGTGGCAACGAGCATATACTCCTTTGGTTTTCCACCTCTTTTGCAAAAAGTCATTCATGGGAAGCTGTGTCCAGAGAAGATCGGATATGATTTATTAATATACAGATGGGAAACCCCAAAGAAACTTTGTCCACCTAGTCCAACACTGTCATCCGGCAGAGAAGTCAGGTGGATTGCACAGTGAGAGGCTGGCAGGGCTGCACCCCAAATATGCTGACCTTGCGTCCCTTACACACCAAGCTGTTCCCCAGACTGGGGCTATCCTTGTGTTGCTTCAATGAGAGGACGTGTTCGTAGGTGAGGATGCTGGTGTAATGGGACATAGGAATGAGGCCTAGGGCAGTTTTCGAGGAAATGCTTTGAGCTTTTGGAAATTATCATTAAGAGGAGAAGAATTTACCAGCAAGTAAGTGTTGAGAGTGTGGATTTCAGTTCTGTTCGCTGGAGAGTCTTAAATGTCATGTTCTGGAGTCTCAGCCTTTGGCAGGGCCAGTCCTTGGCAGGAGGGGTGGCCTTCCCCTCAGCCCCCCTTGGTTCTAAGACCCCTACGTGGCTCCTGACCTGATGCCCCTTGTGAAGGCAGCTGCAGTGTCTCTCAACCTCCCTGAAGGGTAACTGAGTCCCACCAGGAGAGCCTGGTGTTTGCATCCCCCTGGATGCTACATTCTCCTCTGTCTCTCTGGCCTACCCCTCCCTAAATCCACATCATCTCTCTAAGAGGGCCTTAGGATGCCTGTGATGACCTTTCTTTCCCTGGGTGGGAATCAGAGATGCTAATACCAGCTAAGTCTTGTTTTACTAACAGCTTAGGAAATCATATTAATATACTGTTTAGATAAAAAGAAGAGTAGGATTTATTTATTGTTACAAAATTACATCACAGTACACTTGCTAGGATACCAGAAGACATCCTGGTCCATTTCGGTGTTATTTTCCCTTTTCATTTCTGTTGGGATCCTAGTTCTGAGGGTATAGACTGTAATAGACTATAAGAAGACAGGCATATTGGTGTCGATGTTTGTTGCGGGTACTTGCACGCCCCACAAAGACTGGGTCATTATAAAAATCCTTTACATGTGATAGCGTTGAGGATTAGAGAATTTGAGTAAATTTCCTAAAGTTTCACAGCGAGCCAACAGAGAAGACCAGAACAAATGGCAAAGGTGTTTCATTTCTCCTGTCTTCCTAGTTTTAGTGCCTGTGGCTGCCTGGAGCAGGATGGAGAAGGATTCTGAGGCTGAGTCCAGTCTCACCGAAAAAAAGTAACTTAATCACCAACGTGTACTCCGGGGCCCAGGCCAGTTATTTTGAACGTGTCCCAGCTGAGGCATGGCCCGCGTGGGGGCCTCGAGAGAATCCACCATGCCTCTACAGTCACTGGGGTTGATCATAAAGCAACCTTTCTTTAGGTTCTTTGAACAAATTTTTATTGACAACGTTGATATGTCGAGTCACTCAAGTCACAAATGTCTCAATAGAGGAGTTGTACATACGGGGAGAGTGAAGATTTCTTTCCCATTAAGAAGACAGAACCTAAGGGGCCCATAGATGACTTAGAAGGTGTGGTCCTGAGATGGGACCAATGGGTGTGTGACCTCCCTCAAGCTTTGGGGAAGACTCCCAGGGGACCTTATGCCCATCAAGCTGGATACAATGTGTCTATACTGCTTCCTGGGGATGTCATAAAAAGTACCAAAAACTGGGTGTCTGGAAACAGCACACATCTATTGTCTGAAATCAATGTGTGCAGAGGGCCGTGCTCCCACTGAAGGCTCCAGGGCTGGGTGCTGTCCATGCCTCTCTTGTCCTGGGTTCTCCTTGGCTCCCAGGTGTACCACTTTGCACCCTCCCCCTCCACACAGTTCTCCTCGAGTCTCTGTCTTCACCTGGCCTTCTGCTTGCAAGGACACCAGTGGTATGGCATTAGGACCCATTTTAACTTGTTACCTCTGTAAAGATTCTATCTCCAAATAGGGTCACATTCTGAGTACTGGGGTTGGGACGCCAACATATTTTTCTGGGAGAACACAATTCAACCATAATAATGTCCACAGAGCACCAAGTAGTGCCGGGCACCCATGTGCTCACTGACTAGCACCTGAGCCTGGCTTGGCTGCTACGGAGCCTGTGTCTAGATCATGGTGACCTTCAGGACCCGAGGGGGCCTGCAAGGCCACCTCCGACCACAGGCAATAGAGACATCCCAGGCCCCTCTGCTCGCTCAACGACCCGGATGGTGCCCGGAGTCCTGCCTGTCCCTGCCCTCCGGGAGGCCCAGGCAGGCAGCCCGCGCTCCGGGCCCCTGCCCGCAGAGCTGAGTTGGCAACACGGCCACTGAGCACTTGGCGCCGCGGACCGCAAGCACCACGGGACGCGGAGCTGATGGTGGCTAAACTGAGGCACGGAGCGCTGTGCGGCGGGAGCGCGGGGTCCGGGCGGCCAGGCAGGGGAGGCCGGTCGGCGGCGGGCGGGAGGGCCCTGGCGGGGCGGCGCCGGGAGGCCAGCGAGGCTGCGCAGAGCGGGGTCAGCCCAGGCTCCGCCGCACTGGGCATGCTCCGACCCCCGCGGCGGTCCGCAGACAGGGGGCGGGCGTCCGCTCTAGGCCCCGGCCCCGCCCTGCCTTCTAGGCCCCTCCCCCGCGCCTCGGCCTCCACCCCCGCTCCCGCACTTCCCGGCGCCCCCCTCTCTGGGCCCCGCCCCCGCGCCCGTGGCTCCGCTCTTCCCGACCAAGCTTCCGTCACGTCCAGGCCCCGCCCACTGTGGCTCCGCCCCCGCCCCGGCTCCGCCCCCCGCGCCCCGGACATGCCTGGGCAGCCGGTGGTTCTCCAGCACTTGGCCACCCTGTGCTCGCAGCTGCTCGTGGTCGGCGCCCTGGTGACGCGGTGAGTGTCTGGGTTGCTGCCCTCCCGCCAAAGTCGGGGCCTTTCTTAGGCTGAGCAGTCGTCTGAAGCCTGTGGTTCTATGGGCACCCTCTCCTCGCCATAGGCGAGGGGCCTGCCCTGATCCCACCCCAGGTGTGCGCACGTGTGCCCAGGTGTACCCAGGTGTGCCCAGGTGCGGCCCTCCTTCCCCACGCCTGGAGTTCCTGGACCAAGTTGCTCTGCGGTGATAGCGGCCCGTTGTGGCTTCCCCTGCCATGCCTGTAGTTGGCCAACATCTTCGACGCTCTCCCTGCCCACTCCCCCGCCCTGCACTACTGACCAGCGCCTGGGGGCCGCCGCTTGCCTTCTGTTCCCAGGAAGCTTCCAGAGGCCTCTACTCCGGCCCTTCCTTGCAGCAAGCCTTTAGCATACTCTTTGTGCAGAATTCCACATTTGCTGCACCGTGTTTTAAGACAGTGCCAGAGAAGAGCAAGTTCTGGGGTCTTCATTTTCATGGCTGGTGTGTGTATACATTTGGCCCTAATTGCCTCCGCAAACACTTAGAGTAAATAAGTGGAGTTTGAGAGCCATTTACACTGGGCACCATAATTCCCAAGTCGGTGATAATACAGTAGAGCAGTGTTCTAACCCACGTATTCCCTGCTCCCTGTCTGGGCCCATCATTTCCTGAGATCTCAGAATGGTCTTCCCTATCAAGGCCTCTGCTCAGTACTTGGCTTTCTATCTTGGAAGCACATTTTGTATGCTCAAACACAGCGTTTGCTTGGTTGGGTGGACAGTCATCAGGGCAGAGGGAGGCTGCTTTGCCCAGGGAGGGGTCACTTCAGCTGTTTGTGGCAGAGCACGAAGCTGTTGAACAAGGGGAGCTAAGAATCGGACTGGTTACTTACATTAAGAACCTGTAAAATGTCTGCGTCAGGCCCTTCTCTCCATCTCCCCAAGATAGATGATGAAGAGACAGTTTTGTTCTTTCCCTGAGTCCTTCAATGGATAACACACGGCATTAAAAAAGGGTGTAAAAGCATTAGAAAAGGACGTAAAAACGAAAGCATGCTGGGGGTAAAGCAATTTTAAGGAAACAGTGTCAGAGTTCTCCTCTCCATCCCTGGCTGACCCCCCAGTGGGGAGATCATATTGTGTTAGACACTGTTGTCCTGGAGGTCACAGCAAGTGCACACCTGCAAAGGTCCAGAGTCTACGGGTAGTGGAGAGTTGGCCTCGCTCTACAGGTATTTGATTTCTTCCCAGGTTCTTGTCTTGAGTTAGAATTTGAATAGTAGAGTACAGTATGGGGGCTGGATGAACCGGGCCTCAAGTACAGAGCTATAGAAAGGCACCTTTTCTTCATGAATGTTCTTTTCATTAAAACAAATCTGTGGGCGCCTGGGTGGCTCAGTCGGTTAAGCATCCAACTCCTGATCTCAGCTCAGGCCTTGATCTCAGGGTCATGAGTTCAAGCCCCACATTGGTCTCCATGCTGGGCATGAAGCCTACTTAAAACAGAAAACACATCTGTGTTATAAGAGCTAGATTTTAGTATTATTAAACTCTGCTCTGGACACTGTTGAACACTGATGGAGAGGGGAGTTTAAAGAAGTAATGCACTAGGTGTGGACATGTTGGAAAGATCTCACTCTTGTTCAGTGGAGATTCTCAGACCTTTCTTTTCTCCTGTGTTTTGGTCTCGTGTGGCTCTCGGTCAAGCCTCACTTGGGCCCTCCACTCAGGCCTCCTGTCCCCAGTTGCCTTTCCTGGTGCACAAGTGAGGTCCTGGGCTGGCCGTGCAGGGGAGGAGGGCAGTGGGGCCTGAGGAAGAAGGGGGCCTCCCTGGCAGTCTCTGCTCTTCCTGTCCCAGGAACCCAGCAGTGTGCTCCTCAGTGTTGTTCCATAAAGGAAACTTACTAAATTGTCTTCATTTTTCTTATTTTGCAGAGGACACTTAGAAGCCAGGGACTCAAACCACCAACACGGCCCTATTCCAGCTCCCTGTTTGGGGTCTCAAGGCCCTTTTTAGTTTATAGTATAGTCTCTTTAATAGAAAATCATGGAAGCAAGACAGTATTTTCTGAATTCTCTTTTCCTGTGGTCATCTGTTACCCTTATTATCAGGTGTGTTTTCATACTTCTCTCTGACTTTATCTAACTGCATAAAATTCCTCTTGTGGGTCAACTTTCCCTGGGGGTTTTGACTTCCTGTCACGTCTCTGGTCACTCCAGACATGTACATTGGGCTCCAGGTCTCTGAAAGGCCCTAAGCTCATTCGGCTACTGTCTTAGGCCCCCTGAGCCTCTTTTCTGGGAGGGGTAGCTTCTTTTTTTTGTTGTTAAAAAAAATTTTTTTAATGTTTATTTATTTTTGAGAGAGAGAGTGTGTGAGCAGGGAAAGGGCAGAGAGAGAGGGAGACACAGAGTCTGAAGCAGGCTCCAGGCTCCAAGTTGTCAGCACAGAGCCCGACCCGGGGCTCAAACTCACAGACTGCGAGATCATGACCTGAGCGGAAGTCAGCCGCTCAACCGACTGAGCCACCCAGGCGCCCCTGTGATGGGTAGCTTCTGATATAGGTGCTTAGGTCTTATCTCAGAATGTTATTTATACAAAGCCTGAAACTTAAATCGGAGACATACAAACCATAACATTCCCATTGGGTGAGAGTGGATTCCCTGTCATCCTTTCACATGTACTCATGATGAGCGAACAAACCCAACAGCACCCGTTCCTGGTTTAAAGTAAAAGTATGTGTGGGGGAGGGGCCTGAGCTGTGCAGGAGGGGCTGGTTTTCCCTTGGTTCACAGGATGCATTTCCCCTCCTGTTAGTTCTGGAGGCCTGTCTTGGGCAAAGGTAGGTGAAAGTTGTAGACTGTTGGGAGACAGAATACTGCCAGATGGGTGTCCCGTGGCATTAGGGTAACCGGTACGCCTTTGCTGGTCAGTGGAAAGAGTCGTTTCCTTTGGATGTAGAAAATTTGACAATAATAAAGAGCTTAGAGAGGGCTGCAAGGTTTTGGGAAAACCGTACAGTGAATATATGGAATATAGTGAATGACTTATTCCTTTAAATAGCAATTGAAGTGAATTGTCGAAGAACAGGAATAAATCATTTTGTGACCTTTTGTAACCTTTGAAGGAACCCAAGTGGTTTTGGCAGATGTGGCTTACGTGTAAATCGGTCACAGTGTCTTGCCAAAGTGCTCAGAATCCCTGGCGGGGAAGCCAGTCTGTGGCAGTCACGCTCCTGATGTCTGCCTTAGCGAAATAACTAACTAAATAGGCAGCCCCAGGAGCCACTGACACAGCAGTGACACCCTTGGCTATGTGTTAAACGCTGAAACTTGTTTTTGACACCACAAGTTGTTTTCAATCCGACTGGGGGCTTGGAGGAGTGGGGGTCTCCAGGGAGGCAGGCCTCATGTCTCCATCCCCCCGGCCCCAACCTGGAGTAGACTTTTGGCTTTTGATGCAGCTGTGGTAAAACCAGTTAAAAGTTCTATAGAAACATTTCCTGGCAGTTAAATTTGTTGTCGTCTGTGTGGAACCACGAAAGGGATTGTGAGCGAGTTATAAATGCCTCATATGTTCGCTCTACTACTTTGAAAATTGTCTTGTTAGAATAATTTCCTACCCGTAGCACTTGTGAAGTCAGCAGAGTATCCAGCCCGAGCTCTATTGCCCATTCCCAGAAGTCTGGGGGTGAAGCTGAACGCGCGGTCCGCCAATGGCACCACTCGTAAAAGCAGGCACTTGTTAAATCTATTTGTTTTTATTATAGACATCGATCTGCCAGTCGCAATAATGCATTTATGGACATTTTTCTGCAAGCACAGCGCTGGTGGCAGTTTTTACTGACAAATTGAGTCATATGGATAGTAGTTTAGAAAACTCTCACCTTATTGATAGATTAGGCACTTCCAGCGCTGGGTGTTGAGAGGTATCTAGATGGGCGTAGAGAGGGAATTGAATCTTGGGGCAAGATATGGGACGGGACATTTAAATGTTGAAATTTAGTAAGTAACTAGTTATTTCTCACTTGTTTTTAAATTGTTAGCTACAGTTTACCCCCCAGTCAAAAGGACTAAAAGTTGGGACCCAAGGTGTTACCTTCAGATTTTGACCTGCTTGTTTGGGTTCGTTGGTAAGAGCCACCACTGGAATGCATTGCTGTCGTTGTAGTGGGATATCCATGTGTAGTAGGTACGGTGTTCTCAAAAGGGGCTCTGAGCCCTATTGGTATCAGGATTACCAAGGGTGCTAGTTACAAAAGGCAGATTGTAGGCTTCCTTGTCAGACCTACGAGATCAGCACCTGGGGACCTGTGTCTTTGCAAGCTTCCCAGGGAATTCTAGGGACCCCAATGTTCCAAGCATCTCTTGGGAAATCTTTAGGATGGCTGAGAAGTAGTGCTCACCAGCCCAGACAAGCTCTGGAGTTCCCCTTCCAGATGGATCCATTCGCAGCCAGCATTGTCATCAGTTGCCCGTGCTTATGGATCTGTGTATGGTTTTGTAACTCCTCGGAGACATGTGAATCTCTTCAAATTGCAAACCCAACATGTTATCATAGTGTTATAGTTTTCGGTCTTGTGGTTATGACAGAAGATGCAGATGTTACCAAAACTTTGGCATTAGTTTTACAAACAAATGTTAAGCATGGACAGCCATATTATATTTCACTCCTATCTCTTCCTTTGAATGGCTGGCATTGCTTTTCTCCTCTCTGGGTAGAAGCGTGTTCATGGTCTCACATGAAGGCTGACTTTCAAATGCACAACTGAATGTATTTTTGTAGAACAGAGTTGGGTTTTTATTCAGGAAGTGCCAGAGTTGTGTTGGGGAGAAAAATGGGAGGGATTTGGGTGATGCCATTTACTAGTAGGGTGACTCGAAGAAACTTTGAAAACCCAGGCTGCCTCCTCCTGTGTCTGATGGTGATGATCATGCTTATTGTGTCTACTTGGGTGAGTGTAAGCACATGAAATAATAAAGTATGAAGCACTGCCTGGGTAGAAATCTTAACTTGGAACCACAGTCTCATAGAAGGATGAGATTCTACCCAGAAAAGTGGGGAGGAACAAACCGGAAATCCCACTTTCCCTCCAGCCCAATAACATCCTGGTTTTATAGATTTACACATAACCTAAGCCCCCATTTGGGGAGGCAAGCACAGGGTTAAGTGTGCAGCCTCTGGTAACAAGCCTGCTTGTCTGGATCTGGATCTACTAGTTATATGACCTTGAGTAGAGTTACTTAACTTTTCTGATCCTTAGTCTCCCCCAAAATAGGGAAGATGACACTACCATTCAGAGGGCTGTTGTTGGCTATTGGGAGGGAATTGTGTTTACAGATCACACCAGGCCCTGGTGAGCCCAGGAATAGCCGACCTTTGTTAGCTCAGAGCCACCGACCTGTTTTCAGGAGGAGGCAGGACTAGCGATGGAGTCCAGTGTCCCATCTCCTGTGTGTCTGTGATTCCAGGCGGTCATGGACTTGTGTTTGGTCTGGAGCATGATGTAGCTCAGTGCTAATTTGCCGGGTTTCTAAAATTCTTTCTCTAAGGAGCTGGTTTCCCTTGCTGCCAGTTTGGTTTTTCACAGTGGACATTATCAATAGCTGTTCAAGTGCTTGCTGTCAAGGTGCTCCCCACTCAGGTGTGATCTGTGAGTGCTCAGGTGTGCGGTGCCCAGGGCAGGCTCGTGCTGCGTGGGTGGAGAGCAGGCCAGTGGACCCTGCCAGTCTCTGGCAGCCCTGGGAGGCTTGACAGTAAGCATCTGTTAAATGGAAAGAACTTCTGAAGGGCCACACACAGAATCGGACATTGGCAGTGGTCAGGAGCCATCAGGGTCCCCAGCATTTGTGACCGCTCATACTGTGGTAGTGATGGGTAAGGCGACGGGTTAGGTCCGCTTTGTCAAAAATAAAAAATCCACAATAATTTGTGTGGGTGGAAATGGGCTATGTTTAGGGGTGTCTTTTTCCCGTCCTATCATGGGTCAACCTAGTAGAGTCAGTCAAGTTCCAGAAGAATCTGGACAGTGCAAGAATGATAGTATTGCTGATAATAGCATTTATTGAAGGCTTACTGTGCTCGTTGATTTACGTAGGTAGATCGGCTTCTCACATCCTCAGGATCACTGGATGACGCAGACACCGTTAGTTTCTTTATTTTGTGTATGAGGAGACCGGCTCCCGGAGAGGTCGAGGGGCCTGTACAAGGCACACGGGCATAGGAGTGGGGTTCTGTGTTAGCCCATTGGTTGTGTCATGCTGCCTCTGCAGGGGTGAAGCAGAGAAATGGGTGCAAGTCCTTTTAGAGGCAAGATGTAGCAGACATAAATCCACACCTGTATGTTCTTGCTATATTTTCTGAAGGCCAGTGTGACTAAGCATTATCCTTCACGTTGTGGGAAAAACAGCGCACTCAAGTCTGTGCCTGCTTGCCGTGCTCACGACACCTCCCGGCACACAAGCCACTTGTACGGGGCTGACAAGACCCTACCTGTGTGTGCTCTGCCACTTACTGAAGACGCAGGTGTACCCCGCGTCCCTCCTTTGAGCATAGGACCAGTGTGCAGGTGCCGGAGAAAGGAGAGGAGCGCCCTGGGCGCCAGGCTATGTTCGAGGACTTCAGCCACGCTCATTACCGAGTCCCGATGGACCACGGACTTGCTCCCGATTCCAGCCGTAAGGGCGGATGAAGCACTTGTGCATAGACTTGCGGCCCGGTGGTGGCACGCGTGGACTCATGGATGCAGATGGGTCTGCGAGCAGTCTGGCGGGAGTAGGGGTGGGAGTCGGGGCTAGAAAGGGGGCCGAAAGTTAGTGCCAGGCCAGCCAGGAAGGGGACTGTTCTCTCTGACCCTTGGCCTTGGGAGTTTTGGGAGTGGGGGACCACTGCGGTCACCAACAGGGACGACAGGGAGGGAGGAGGAGAGGAGGTCCGGGTGGCGGGCGACCTCTGTCGGCAGGCGGCACGCAGGGAATCGCTAGGGTCACGCGCGGCGTGCGGGGAGGTGGTACTGTCACGCACCTCACGTGCGGAAGCGGTACGGCCACGTGGGGAGGTGGCACGACCGTGCGCGCGGCCTGCTGGGAAGCGGTACGGTCACACGCAGCACGTCGGGAGGCGATACGGCCACGTGGGGAGGTGGTGCAGTCGCGCGTGCGGCATGCTGGGAAGCGGTACGGTCACGTGGGGAGGCGGTACGGCCACGCGCCGCACGCCGGGAAGCCGTACGGTCACACACGTCGCGGGCGGAAGCGGTACGGTCACAGGTGGCGCCTGAGAGTGGGGGTGGGGACAGCGTGTGGGAAGCTGAGGGTGCCTGGAGGGCTTCCTGGCGGAGTACGGGGGCCCCGAGGGAGTTGGGTGCAGTTTGGAGGTGGAAGGTGACTGTGTTTAGAAGCTGTGTTTTAAACGGGGAAGGGAAACACGGGGTGTGTGTGCTTTTTATTCACGGAAAGGCAGGCCTTGGGGAAGTCAGAGAAACGATCTGGCTTTCGCAGGGTACATAACCCGTTTCTGTCATGGCAGCCTTGGGTTCGGGGGGTGGGGATGGCTGCCTGCCCTCCTGTCACCTGGCTCGGGCAGGGCTGAGGGGGCCTCGCGAGCGGCGCTCGCACCCCTGTCCGCTCTCCGTTGGCGGGGGAGGGGGGCGGCTGTGCTTTCCTGCCAGCGCTCGTGGGGTCTTTCAACACAACCGCCAAGTTCGGGGCGTGCAGTCACTTCAGGATACACGTTGAAAGGGAAATGCGTGCCCAGTCCCCTTAGGTGGAGACCACCTGGCCGATGTCCTCAGCGTGTGCACCTCCCTGCGCCCCCGTGCGGGTCACTGCTGGGGCTTCTGGCGGTGAGCCGGCCTGTCCACCCCGCGTCGCTGTTTCAGGCTCTGGGAGTGCTTCTGCGCGCACCCGGGGGCCAGGGTGGGCCTGCGTGGGGGCAGGAAGTGCTTGGAGAAGGCCCCCCGTGGGAGGGTGACCTGTGAGGCGGACTTGGACCAGGAGAGGCAGGCGGCCTGGCGGAGGAGGCCGGGGCAGAGCACCCAGGAGGGTCCTGGGTGGTCACGGGTGGCGTGCGGGAAGGACAGACGGAAAGGTGCCAGTGACTCAGATGGAGTCAAGGGTGACGCATGTTGGGCCTCCCGGCTGCCCTGGCCCTTGGACGCCCCACAGTGTGGCCAGGGTCCCGAGATCTGGCGCTTCCAAGTCTCTGGGTCCTGAACTTGTCCTAGTTAAGAAATGACGTCAGCGGTGGGCCGGGAGAGGAGGTGGGTGGGGGTCCTCTGCACGGGGCCTCGCCGGAATCCTCTCCTGTGTTTGCAGCCACTCTCGTCAGTAAGGCTTTTCACACTCAGTGGAAGTTCCTGGAATAATGGGCAAAGGGAAGAAATGATGTATTTTCAAAAGTTACTGAGTTTAGGCACCTATCCCAAGAAAAGCCCATGTGTGCGATTCTTTATTGTGCAGAAAAATTTGTTTCTGTCACCGTTGTGTTATCATCAGATTAAGCTGTCGAGTCAGATGGATGCGGTGCGTTCTGCCGGCATGTTTGCTGATCACCACCTTCTGCACCCACCCCGGCCCATCCGTCTCTGGCGCTGGCGGGTCCGGCCCCCACTGGCTCAACAGGGAGTTGGGGGGGGGGGCGCTCCTCTCACGCTGCTTTTGGAATTTGTTCCAAGAACAGCCAGACCGAGTACGTAGGTTCTAAAATGGAATTAGTGTTCTTTCTTTTTTTTTTTTTTTAACGTTTACTTATTTTTGAGACAGAGAGAGACAGAGCATGAACAGGGGAGGGGCAGAGAGAGAGGGAGACACAGAATCCAAAACAGGCTCCAGGCTCTGAGCTGTCAGCCCAGAGCCCGACGCGGGGCTCGAACTCACAGACCGTGAGATCATGACCTGAGCTGAAGTCGGACGCCTAACTGACCGAGCCACCCAGGCGCCCCAGTGTTCTTAATATTCAACATTATCCATCATTCTGGCTACAATCAGCCACCGTAAAGGTGTTCTGCCCACCAGCAGGGCAGGCTCTGGGAGACCTCTGTGTTCTGTCATGGGTGACTGGTGGTTTACTGGGACACACACTTTCGCTGCTAAACCCACAAGGTCCCGGGTGAGCTGGGGGGCCGGGGGGAGGTGGTCACCTGTGCAGGGTCCTCTGTGACATCCTGGCTGTTGCTCTCCTACTATTTGAATTCACATGGGTTTTGACCTATTATCATTACTTTAGTTTCTTTTCCTACAAAAGTATGGGCTTTAAAAACTTCCTTTTACCTACTCTGTCTCTCTCTCTCTCTCTTTAAATTTGTTTATTTTTGCCCTGAGTGTAATTAGAACATTTCCTTCTGGACTGAGATCATCGCTGCTGTTCTTGTGGTGTTGTCTGGACCGTTTGTCACTCCGGGAAAACCTCCAGATGTTCTGGTTCTGATCTCCTCGGTGATTCTGCCTCCCTGTGTGATGAGGTTTCTTGCTAAGAAGCCTTCTTTGAGCCAGAGGTGTTTCTTTCCTAGTCGCTGCGCGTCGTGACAATGAAGACAGGACGGATCCTTGGATGGGTTACTTAAGTATTCTTTTGTATCGGCCAGAAACAAGTGTTTGTAGTAGTTCTGGTGTTGGAAGCAGCCATTTGTGGTGCTTCAGTTGTGCCCTGGCATTGATGTGGAAAATCCCAATTACTCATTGAAAAGCCAGATCTTGGCTGCACGTGTTTGTGATGTTTGGATGGTGGGGTGCTCGCTGTTGAGAAGGACTGGCCCCAGGCCGCCCGGAGTTTACTTGGACCGGATGGTCATCTTTGGGCAGCCAGGTGAGTATTGGCCCCTCTGTGCAGCTCTCAGACTTGAAGCTGCCTCCTGGGGTTCAGAGCGAAGTACACGTGGGCTCTGGGTTTAGATGATGAGCATTTTCAAGTCTCCTGCACCACTGAGAAAGAAGCTGCCTGGCTCCAATCTCTGTGAGCTCAGTTGCTTGGCCTCCCAAGCCCCACTCAGTCCCCTGCCTCTATCCCCCAGGGTCCCAGGGAAGCTTCCTGGGAGTACCTCACCCCACATGGAGTGGGGCCGGCTGCCTGACTCAGGGCACTGCTCGGGGCGGCCCCAGACAGCGGAAGCCTGGCACTCAGGCACAAGACCAGGAGAGTCGGTGCTGGTGGCCTCTTCCTCCTCCTGTTGAAGGCGGGGGTTGAAAAATGCTCCAAGGTAACCCCTCCCGCCCACCCAGGTCCCAAATGGAATGAGCCTGCGAGACTCCTCTTGAAGCCCCTTTCAGCGCAAAGGCCACGCACTTCTGTTCTGGCATGTTCTCTAGAAGCCTGCACAACAAGTCTTTGCTCTGAGAGTGGATGGGTAGGAGACCCCATTCCCCTCTTCCCAGACCCCTCCTCTGCTCTGCTCTGGGGAGCCTCTTCTGACCCAGCCCAAACACAGCCATTCCGATGCCCTTCCTTCCCTAGGCCCACACACTCACACTCAGGTGTCTGCTTTACTGGTGTGGGTTTCATCTCTCGATGCTGGAATTCTGTGTGAGGAACTCTCTGAGGCTGGGGTGGGCTTCTGCCTGATGGGAGGGCCAGCCAAGGGTTAAGTGTGTCCTCCTAAGACTCTTGTGCAGAAGCCCTAACCCCCAAGGTGGCTGTTTGGAGAGGGGCCTTTAGAAGGTAATTAAGATTAAATGAGGTCATAAGGTGGGGCCCTCATCCAGCCAGATTGGTGGCCTTATAAAAGGGAGGGATCTCTCTCTCCCTGCTCCTTCCTCCTCTCCCCCCTCCCCTCCCCTCCCCTCCCCTCCCCTCCCCTCCCCTCCCCTCCCCTCCCCTCCCCTCCCCTCCCCTCCCCTCCCCTCCCCTCCCCTCCCCTCCCCTCCCCTCCCCTCCCTTCCCCTCATCCACAACCCCCCATCGAGGGTGTGAGGCTAAGGCAGCTGTCTGCAAGCCAGGAGGAGAGCCCTCCCCAGACATAAGATCAGCCAGAACCTTCATCTTGGACTTTACACCTCCAGAACTGTGAAAAAATAAATTTCTGCGTAAGCCATGTGGTCTGTAGATTTCTCTTGTGGCAACTGAGCTGACTAATACACAGGTGAAGCACAGACCAGTTACTTGAGAAGCACAAGTCTCATGTGGGGCTTGTGTATGAAGTTGGAATTTGGGGATGAGGCAGCGCTCAGAAGTCCTGTAGGATGGTTCTCAGGTTTAGCTCCTGGCATTCCCCAAGGTGTGAGTGTACACAGGGGTGACGGAAAATAGAATGAACAGAAACCCATGTCTCCTTAGCAGGGGCCCCAAAGGTTGCGGGAAGGGGATGTGGCAGGCAAGGCGAGAGATGCCCAGAAGGCCGGGGGACTGGTGGCAGGCCTGGTGACGTTGTGGCACAGGGTGGGCCTGCTCTGGGAGGCTGTCCGGGCTCCAGGCTCTAGGCTCTGGGGCAGGAGGGAGAGGTGGGGAGGAGTGTGTGCTGTGCTGCGGGACCGGGAGTCTTAAGCATGAGGAGGGTTGGGGAACTAGCCTAGAGCTGCTGGTGGGGATTTTGTGCTGGTCGTTTGGTTTTTCTCTTGACGTTGGCCAGTTCAGTCTCTAATCCTGCCTGGGTCGAGGAGCAGCTGGGGCCATCCTGTTTGACACCAGCTAGAATTCTAAGAACCGTGCAGTTTGTTACTTTTCAAGCTAAGCCGTCTTTCAGGAGTTCTGGAGGTCTCTGTTGGGTTGGGAACCTCGCAAGATAATTCTCACTAGAAGCTGCTGGCCTGCACTTCCGTCACATTGGCCCGTGTTACACCTGTGGCCGCTGATGGGGGGACATAAAAAGGTAGGAGGAGATTGTTGAATTTACTTCTGCCCAAGCAGCAGTTCGTGTTACGGGGTGTAGATCTGCAGAATGCATCAGATGTGCAGGGATTTGGGGGCTTATGGCAAAGAAAATTCAAGTTGTGAACTTTTACCCAATGCATCTTGGCTATTGCTGAGCTGTGGCCCAGGCTCCCTCTGTGCTTTTGCCGTGCGGGCCAGCACTGTGCCCCCAGGGTCCCCCTTGGCAGGGGAGAGACCGCTGCGGTCAGTGTGGGAGAAGCTAGACTCCCCGATGAGGGAGTGTGCTATGCTTGGCATCGTGGTGTTAATATTTAAAACGTGGGTTTGAATTCTCAGTTATGTTTTATTTATTTATTTATTAGCACAGCGATGTTTGTTGTTTAATTCCATAGTGAGAGTCTCTAAGAATATGATTAACCTTGAGGGCCATCTTATAATGTAATTATTAATGATTGATTCTGTTTATCCTTGAAATCAATAAGAGAGGCATAATGGTGTGGCATGTAGTTGGGCTCGATTTCTTGCATTTCGTAAACACGATTCTGTGACAGTAGTAGTATGGGCTTATTACCCAGAGCGGGTTTGATGAATCTGAAGTGTGTGATTAGTTTTATATAATGATTGTGATATGTGGTGTTCCTTATATGACTTATGTTAATATGGCAAGCAGTGTTAACGTGTCCTGCCACTAATAGTCAGGGTGGGGATGTATAGTAATTGATCTTCCTGGGAGTGCTGTAATGTAAAAACAATTCAGGCTGTTTGAAGTATATTTTACAAGTGTGCATTGGGCCTTTGGGATGTTATATTGAAAAACCCAATTGTACAGTTACCATGGGAACCCAATTAGAATAGATTGCTTGATTTTTTTTTTTTTTTCGGTCTTTCATCTTGACCAAAAATCTAATGTATTTTAAATGTTTTCATATGGAATTGTATTCATACACTGACTTGCTACAGTACCAAAGGATTCTTTTTTTTTTTTTTTTTTTTTTTTTTGTCTTTTCGTTTCCAACCCTAAGCTGAAATAATGATATATTCTCTCTAGTGGAGCTTTATAAGGAAGTCTCCTAGAGAGATTTAATCAAATTTTTATGGAAAAGTTTGTCCAGGTGGTGGTAGAGGTGGAGGTGGTAGAAATCATTTAAAAAGATAGGAAAATGGGTATTTTCATATGATTCTCCTCTGGTTGCGCTCTGGATGTCAGAGAATACAGAGGTGTTCCCCTGATTTTCCTCCTGTTTGCAGATGGGGGAATTAGGCCCCGAAAGGCATCTGGGTTGAGGTAGAGATGGAGGGTTGGTCAGGGCCGGGCAGAGTCCAGCCCTGGAGTGGGCCCCACATGTTTGGTTTCAGACTTTTTGTGCTCTGAAAACTTACTGGAGATCCCAAGTAACTTATATGAGTCATATATCAACATTTACCATGTTAGAAGTTAGCATTGAGAAACTTAAAAATATTAATTCATTTAAGCTACGATAAACTGATTACACTTTAATGTAAATAACACATTTTAAACTGAAAAGTAACTATTTTCCGTAAAAAGATAATTAGTGAAATGAGTGGTATTGGTTTACTTTTTTTTCTGTATCTTTTTTTAAATGTTTTTTTAATGTTTATTTTTGAGAGAGAGAGAGACTGAGTATGAGTGGTGGAGGGGCACAGAGCAAGAGAGGGAGACACAGAATCCGAAGCAGGCTCCAGGCTCTGAGCTGTCAGCACAGAGCCTGACTGGGGGCTTGAACTTACAAACCGTGAGATCATGACCGGAGCTGAAGTCCAACGCTCAACTGACTGAGCCACCCGGGTGCCCCCTTCTGCGTCTTTTAAATGACTGGGTTAGTGGAAGGCAACTAGATCTCACATGTGCCTCCTGCGTTCCATCTGTGGCGATATGTTTTGGTTGAAGTATCTTGAGAGAATCTGGCTTCATCCAAATAAGTAACTGGTAAGGGAGGAGCATTTTAATAGCTTTTCCAGATAATCGTGGATATTCTCTGAGATGGCATCAGAACTCGGCAAGTGTTCGTTTCTTGAAGGTTCTTTGCTGTGTGGAATCTGAGCCCTTAGCGAGATTTTTGTAGTCCCTTAAGTGAAAATCGACGCGTGTGTCTTGCACCTTGGATGATTTTGTAACGTCATTCCCTGGTCTTTTGGAAAATAGCTGTTTGCTGACTTACATGCGTCTTCCAAATGTTGACGTGTTTCATCGTGCAGTATTAAAACCCGGGCTTGTTAATATATCACTGCCTTTCAACTCAGAGCAGCCTTAGAATTGGGGACCACGGGTGGGGGATACAAATTTTCCAGAGTTGTAATTATCACTTAAAGCTCTCAACTTGTCATTTATCATTGGCATCAAATAGCGTCGCTTTGTTTATTTTTGAGGAAATGCCTGCCGGATACCCAAGTCTGAGTAACCGTAGTTCGTTACTCATCTCTACACGTAAAGCTTTTGTTTCATGGGAAAGTCAGCCGGCTCTTCGGAAGAGCTCGGGCAGCCAGGCGGGTGCTTTCCTGCAAACAGCCACCGTTGCCTCCAGTGTGCTCCCCTCTGGGCACAGAGTATTGACCACGGTTGGAGGATTGAATAAAGATCACAAGCTTGATTGCTTCATCCGGGCATTCTCACAGGAATGGCTTTTTTGCCCCCTTGACCTTGGGTTTGTGGAGCGGTAGGTGGGAGGGTTCCCTCCAGATTTGGTGCCAGCTTGTTTTACATCACGGTTCTTCACCATGAAGAGTCATCTCCGCTGGGCACTTTTGTAGGAGCTTCTTGTTAGATGGGGGAAACTTTTCCTTTGTGCTATTAATGCAGTGGATTACAGTGCTGGATTTTCGTATGTCAAACCAACTTTGCATTCCTGGATAATCCCCGCTGGGCTTGGTGTATTAATATTTTCATAGCTTGAGGATTTGTGTGTCTGTGTTTATGAGGGATACTGACCTGAAGCTTTCTTCTCTTGGCGTGTCTTTCTAGATTGGAATTAGGGCAAAATCTGTGACTCATGAGATGGGGCCTCTTTTGTTGGAGTAGTTTGTGTGCTATTAATATCACCGCTTCTTTAAATGTTTGTAGGGATTTACCAATGAAGCCGTGTTGGTGTGGGGTTTTCTTTGTGGAAGGAGAGAAACTATACATTCAGTTTCTTTAGTAGGCAGTGTTATTCAAGTCCTTTATTTCTTCCTGAGTTACTTTTTGGTAATTTGTTTTTCAGGGAATTTGGCCGTTTCATCTAACAATTTATTGGCCCAGAGTTATTTTAATATTGTCTTACTGTCCTTTGAATGTCTGGTCCTTGCTTTTATTACTGATACTGGTTATTTGTGTTTTCTTTCTTTCTCTCTCTGATTGTTCTGGTTAGAGGTTTGTCAATTTCAGAGAACCAACTTTTGTTATAATTGATTTTCTCTCTCTTTTGTCTTCTATTGGTTTCTTCTCTTTATTATTGCCTTCTTCTGCTTACTTCCGGTTTAGTTTACTTTTTCTGTTTATAGTTTGCTAGGGTGGAAGCTTAGATCACTGAGTGGAGCCCTTGGTCTTTTCTCATGTTAACACTCAATGCTAAGCACTCCCTGGAAGGCAGGAAGCACTGCATCCCACAGATGGCTGTGTTGTCTTCTTATTTTCACTTAGTGCAGTGTTTTTTCCACTTTCCTTTGTGATCCCTTCTTTAATGCATGGGTTATTTATTTATTTATTTTTTTAAGGTTTATTTATTTTTGAGACAGAGAGAGACAGAGCATAAACGGGGGAGGGTCAGAGAGAGAGGGAGACACAGAATCTGAAACAGGCTCCAGGCTCTGAGCTGTCAGCACAGATGCAGGGCTCGAACTCACGAACCGCGAGATCATGACCTGAGCCGAAGTCGGACTGCTTAATCGACTGAGCTACCCAGGCACCCCTAATGCATGGGTTATTTAGAAATATGTTGTTTCTCTTCTAAATAGTGGGGGGATTTTCCTGATGTCTCTCTCGTATTAATCTTTCATTTAATTACCTTGTGGTCAGAGGACATTTTTTTTTTTTTTTTTTTTTTTTTTTTTTTTTTATGATTTCAGTCCTAAATTTATTTAGAATTGCTTTATGGCCCAGAACACGATCTGTCTTGGTGAATGTTTGTATGCACTTGAAAGGAGTGTATAGTCTGTGGTTTTTGGGGAGAGTGCTCTTTCCATTGTCAGTTGGCTCACATTTATTGGTTGTGTAGTTCAGGTCTTCTGTCTCCTTGCTGCTTTTCTTGTCTCCCTGTTCTTTAAATTATTTGTGATAGCTTGAGATTTGTTTCCCCTTCGATTCTCAGCTCTTGCTTCATTTGCTTTGAACTTGTTCTTAGGTACATGCATATTTAGAATTTTTTTTAAATGTTTATTTTGAGAAGGGGGAGGGGCAAAGAGCATCCCAAGTGGGGCTCGAACTCATGAATCGTGAGATCATGTCCTGAGTCTAAACCAAGAGTTGCTTAACCAACTGAGCCACCCAGGCATCCCAATATTTAGAATTTTGAATTGTTATGTCCTCATGGTGAATTAACCCTTTTATCCTTATGAAATGGCTGTCTTTTGCCTTAATAATATTTCTTGTTTTCAAATCTTGTTTGATGCTAAGATGACCACTCCAGGTTTCTTTTCATTAGCATTTCTGTGGAAAATGCTTTTCCACCCATTTACATTTTACCTGTTTTGTCATTATATCTCACATGTGTTTCTTGTAGGCGGCATACAGTTGGGTCTCATTTTTAAAAACTCTCATCTGATAACGTCTTTTTAGAAATTGGAGTATTGAGAGCATGTGCATTTATGTGATCGTCAGTCTGGTGGGGTTTAAGCACTCCGTCTTGCTGTTTGCTTTGTCCCATTTCATCTTTTGCCTCCTCATTTTCCTACCTGCTTTTGGATTGTTTAAATGTATATTTTTAATGATTTTAGCTTAATTTTTTCCCTATACTGTCGGTTAATCAGCTCTCTCTGTTCTTTGTCTCTTCTTAGTGAGGACTCTAGGGTGTTGTGTGCGTATCTAGTCTCCCGTCATCTGCATTCGGCGTCCTGCAGTGTGAACTCCGTACAAGAGAAGCTTCGGCCTCTCCCAGCCGTGTTCCTGTTGTACTCATTCAGTACATCGTATGTCTGCATATGGTGCAGACTCCAGAATATGTTGTTATTTTTGCTTTAGGTGGCGAGATATCTTTTGAAGAGATTAAAACTAGGACCCCCCCCCTCCCAGCTTTTATATTTATTTGCATATTTTCAGTTTCTCGTGCTCTTCATTCTTTTGTGTAAATCCAGATTTCTATCTGGTGTCGAGAACCTCGCATCAGTGTTTATCAGATGTAGGTCTGCTGGTAAATGGACTGTCTTCCTTTTCTTCTTCTTTTGAAAAAGTCTTTGTTTTTGCTTTTATTCTCGAAATATATCTTGCTGCGTAGAAAATTCTAGATTGACCATTTTTTTCCCCTTTTCTTGCTTTAAGCGTGGTGTTCCCTTGTGTCCTGCCTGACGTAGCTCCTGATGACGAGCGTGCTGTCATGCTTACTGTTTTCCTCTGCCCTATTTCCCCTTTCTGGCCACTTTTAAGGTTTTTCCTTATCACTTGTTTTCAGCGGTTTGATTATGATGTGCCTTGGTTTAGTTCTCTCTAGGTTTCTAATGTTTTGGTTTCCATGAGTTTCTTGCATCTGTGAGTACGGGTTTTTCATCAGATTTGAAGAAATAGTTAATATCTTTTCAAATATTTTTCTGCCTTTTTCCTTTTCCTCAGGTGGCTCTGATGTGTGTCAGATTGGTTAATACGTCCCACATCTTATACATGTTCTGTTCATTTCCTTCTGTCTTTTTTTTTTTTTTTCTCTGCCTGGATAGTTTAAAACCTATTTTGTCTTCATTGTCACTGCTTTTTCCCTTCTGCCATATCTAATCTGTGAGTCACACCAGGTGTATTTCTAATTTTAGATACTGTATTTTACACCTAAGTTTCATTGGGTCTCTTTTATATCTTCTCTTAACAGGTCTTGTTTTCCTTTGACTTGAACATATGGGACATATTTACAATAAGTGTTTCAACCCAGGCAGGCTGGCTCCAGAGCCTGTGACCTTTAGTGCACGGATTTTGTGACAGCTATTTTGCCTTTTGTCAGAAGGCTTTTCTGTTTGTTTTCTATTTCTTGACCGTATTTGGGTAGTTGTGGTTGCCAGAGAACCAGGCACTAAGAAAGTTAAGTATTCCAGGAAACGTAGGCTACGGATAGCTTGTGCAAGCACGCATGAAGTCTGTCATTGAGCTTACAGACAGCCATGGTGAAAAGGGAAGTAGTTGCTCCCCAGTACTCATAGAACAGTTAGTACATGAATAGCATCCATCCAGGAGAGAGAAACCTTTTCCTGCAGGAGGAATTTGTCCTAAAGTTTTGTTTTATTTTTTTTTAATGTTAGTTATTTTTGAGAGAGAGAGAGAGAGTGTGAGCGAGTGGGGGAGGGGCAGAGACAGAGGGAGACATGCAATCCGAAGCAGGCTCCAGGCTCTGAGCTGTCAGCACAGAGCCCGAACGGGGCTCGAACTCACAAACCACGAGATCATGACCTGAGCTGAAGTTGGATGCTTAAGTGACTGAGCCACCCAGGCTCCCCTGTCCTAAAGTTTTAAATAAGGGATAGTAAGCAATTTAATGTTGGCTTTTTTAAATGGCCAAATGCAGGAATGGTTTTTGTATGATTTTTTTCCCCCTATTTTCTTGTGGATCCTTAATTTAAACCGAGGGTATCCTGTTGCTTAGGGAGCTAAGGTAGGTAGTGTTCCAGTGGTCTTCATTGATTGCAGTGGCGATGTAAGAGGGTCAGGAGAGAGGGCCTTCTCTGGAGGTGTCTGTCACCCAGGAGTCTGTTGGAAGTCAGTGGACGAGTGTTGGGGGAGGGCATCCCTCCTGCTCTGCTCTGCTGCTTCCCGTGCCTTCTGACCTCTGGCACATGCGGCCCCTGAGAGGCACTAGCAGGAGACTGAAGGCCAGGACTCTGGCTGAGAGCTGTGGGCTTGGCTGGTCCTTGTCTGACCTTGAACAGAGCACTTGAACTTCCTGTGCTTCAGCTGCCCATCTCGCCCTTTGCGCCCCCCACCTCCCGTGCTTCTCACTCCTGATGGCCCTGCCTCCTGGGCTTTGGTAACCCCTTTGGACCTCAATGTGGACCAGCGGTGTTCTGAGTTGGCTCACCCGCTCTGGTAGCTTCTTGACTCTCCCGTGTCCTGTGTGTCTGCCTCTGTTTCCTGTGTTTAAAGGGGTTGCAGTGTTTCTGCGTACTCTGGATCCAGTCAGCGGCAAGAGTGATGTATAGGTGAGCCAGAGGTAGCAGGTACTGGGTAAAGCTAGTAGAAGCGGGTCGACTCTGTTAAGAGATGTAAAGAGCTCTGTTTGTATTTTTACTCCAGAGGAGGACCACTTCAGCTCCATACTGAGAGAACCAGAATCGGGAAGTCAGAGGAAATCACGGGCCCCTTGAACTCGGATTATTTTTCCCTTGTCACTGTTGCAGTTTTTAATGCGTGGCACTGCTAGAAACGTGCTCTGCTGAAGGCTGTCATTTTGGTGTTTTCACGCTGTTGAAGATGAGACTAGACAGAAGAGTGCATTCCTTCCTGCCAGAATTCACACACCACTGCTGTTAATACCCTGCCAGCCCAGACCTTCATCAATTAAATTTAATAGTGGTGATAACATTAACCCCCTGCATCGCTGTCTACCTGACTGTCTAGAGAGCTCTTCACAGCTCTGCATTTGAAAAACGAACAGACAGAGGCTGTCTTTTGTCCCAGGTTTCTCGGGTGGCAGTGCGAACGCTCAGCGCATAGGCAGAGCTGGCCTGGTGGTTTGGACTGTGCTGCTCCCACAGCCACGTGCACGCCCGACAGAATAAAGGTGTGCCCTGTGAGGGACACGCAGGTTGTGGGGAGGATTTGCCCGTGCCCTCACTGCCGTCCACCCGAGTGTGAGAACCGTGGATGGCTGTGATTGCGTGGTGCTTGCCAAAAACTTCCTGAAACGCGCACTTTGCCTCCTACCATATGTGAGTGACCAAGTCACTTCAGTGATGCCACATCTCTGGAGTCGCTAGGGAAGTGAAGGGGGAAGTGTGTTCACTTAGGAAGTTTGGATTAAGTGCAGACTTCGCAAACGTGGACCGACCTGGTGTGCTCGTGTGCGAGGGAGACTGGCCGGAGTTTCATCTGAAATGATGAAGTTTTGAGGGTTTGTCTCGGCATGGTATTTGCCCTTTAGTACAAGCACTCTTTGTTATTTTCTGACCACCAGATGTACGTCTTCAGGTTTTGTCAGTTTCCCAGGTTACAGAATTTCGGCTTCGGTGTTCTTTTTTGTAGTAATTTGATTGGTGGTTTTCTGATGCAGTTTTTTTTTTTTCCTTTTTCTTTCTCCTTTCCCACCCTCCCTCCCTTTCTCTTTCTTTCCTTCTTCTTTCCTTTTAAAATTATGTGTTGTTGTGGGAGCCTGGGTGGCTCAGTTGGTTAAGCGTCTGACTCTTGGCTTTGGCTCAGGTGACGATCTCACTGTTTGTGGGGTTGAGCCCCAGAGCCTGCTTGGGATTTTGTCTCTTTCTCTCTCTCTCTGCCTCTCCCCCACTTTCTCTCTCTTTCTCTCTCAAAAGAAATAAAAGTAAACTTTAAAAATAAAATAGGGATGCCTGGGTGGCTCAGACGGTTGAGCATCCGACTTCAGCTCAGGTTATGATCTCATGGTTTGTGAGTTTGAGCCCCGCATCGGGCTCTGTGCCGACAGCTTGGAGCCTGGAGCCTGCTTCCGATTCTGTGTCTCCCTCTCTCTCTGCCCCTCCCTGCTCATTCTCTGTCTCTCTGTCTCTCTGTCTCTCAGAAATAAATAAACATTGAAAAAAATTTTTAAAAAATAGAATAAAAATTAAAATTAAAAAAATAAAAATTATGTGTTGATACCTACTAAAGAGTGCATGAGATGTATGTAAGGCATGAAGCGCAGATAATGACCTGGGCACCCACCAACTTACTGCTGATTTCAGCATCTCCAGTCTTGGGGAAGTTACCTGTGCGCCTCTTCTCCTGTCCTGCCCCCCGCCCTCCCCTCTCTCCCCACCTCATGGTTATGGCTGTTCTGAAGTTTGTGTTTATTATTGTCTTGCTTTTTAAATTATGTGTAGTTTCACCATCTGCCCAGCTACTTTTCAGCAAGATCTCATTTAGCGTGGCTTGTTTGACTTTTATAAAGAGCATATTATGCTGTCCAAGTGTTCCAAGGCTTGCTTTTGCTTCTGCCTGGAATTCCTTTTCCTGAGTTCCGCCCGAGTTGTGCTTGGCTGTGGTGTGTGGTCTGTTCATCACAGCACATCGTTGTACAACTATGCCGCTGTTTCCTTATGTACTTTTCTATTCTCTCATCCCTGGGCATTTGAATTGTCCCCAGGTTTTGTCTGCCACCCACCACAGCTATGATCACTCTTGTTTGCCGCTTCCACTGCACATTTATAACCATTTCTCCTTGCTGTACACTCAGGGGTACAATTATTGCACTGTCAATGTTCAATGTTACAAGACAATAGCTGTTTTGTAAAAATGGTTGAAGCAGATTAGACTCCCATCAGTTGGTGCTCATCTTTACCAAAACTTGGAAGTTACTTATTCATTGTTAACCTACTGGGTAGAAGATAATTATCTCATTGTGATCTTCATTTACATTTTTCTGATTACCAGTGAGTTTGAGCATCTTTTTGCTTGGCCGTTCGTTCATGACTCCTTTTGTGCAGAATGCCTGTTTGTACCCTTTTTGCCTGTATTTCTATTGAAATATCCTTTTCTTAGTGATTTACAGGAGAATTTTTATCCTCCCATTCTAGTCCTTTATCAGTTACCCGGGCTGCAATTATCTTCCCCCAGTTTGTGGTTTACCTTTTCATTTTCTTTATACTGCCTTTCCGTGGACAAGGGTTCTTAATTTTCATGTAGTCGAACATAATTGAATTTGTGATTCTTTTCCTTTATAGTTCAATTTCTGTACTAATACCACATTGTATTAATTACTGTAGCTTTAGGCTAACTCTTAACATTGGTGGCATAAGCCTTTCCATCTTGCTTGTCCATACAGATTTCAGGACCAGCTTGGCGGATTCTTAGGAGAAAAAGCCTTTGGTGTTTTGGTTGGAAGTGCTTGCATCTATAATTAATTATTGTGAGGAGAATAACATCTTTAGGATGTGAATCTTCCTCTTTAGGAATATGCTGTCTTTCTCTATATATATTTAGGTCTTTTTTAGTGCCTGCCCACTTTTAATAGTTTTTTTTTTTTATGAAGAACTTGCCCATCTTTTGTGATAACTTTCCCCAGGCCTCTAGTGTTTTTGTTGCCGTTATATGTGGTAGCTTTTTCTTTTTCTTTTTTTCTTTGGTAATCCTTTCTGTGTGATTGGTACCTGGAAATGCTATGTTGATCGTTGTGTGCTCATCTTACATCTGGTTTCCTTGCTAAATTCCTCTCTTTAATTTTAATATGCTCTATGTATATTCTTGGATTTTCTACACGAACAATTGATCATACTACTGATGAATGATAGTTGGCTTCTTTCTTTCCACTCTGTTAATCATTTCCTTCTTTGACTTGCCATGTTGCTCTAGCTAAGACCTCCACGACCATGTTAAGATATGATCATAATTGATATACTTAACCTTGTTACTTATTTTAGAGAGAAAGCTGTTAATTTTTCACCACTAAAAATGAAGCTTGTGATAGGCTTTTGGTAAAAAGGAAGCTTCCTTTTCTGGTTGTCTGAGAAATTTTTAAAAATGATTAATAGGCTCTGAATTTTGCTGAATTATTTTTCCACATCTATTGAAGTGATTGTGTGATTCCCACCCCCCATGTCTGTTAATGTGCACATTTACTTTTGTAGAATTATTATAATTTTTTTAATGTTTATTTTTGAGAGAGAAAGAGAGAGAGAGATAGAATGTGAGTAAAGATTGGTACAGAGAGTGAGAGAAACACAGAATCTGAAACAGGCTCCAGTCTCTGAGCTGTCACTACAGAACCTGATGTGGGGCTCGAACCCATGGACCGTGAGATCATGACCCGAGGCGAAGTCAGACACTTAACCAGACTGAGCCACTCGGGCGCCCTTTACTTTTGTAGATTTATTAATGTTAAATCATTTTTGCATTTCTGGGATGAACTTGTCCACTAAGCATCATCTGGGCTAGGCTTATTATTTTTTTGATTAGGATTTTTACATCCGTGTTTATGAATGAGATTACTTTTTTTTCTTCTTTTTGTTCTTTTTCTTCTTCTAGTATCCTTGTCTGGTTTGGGTTTCAAGGATAAACTGACCCTGTGAATTGGTTGACAATTCTCTATTTATATGATCATTTTATATGATCTTTTCTTTAAAAATTTGGTGCATTTTGCCTTTGTAACCTGGTATTTGTGGGAAGACTTTTAAAACTAGTGATTTAATTGCTTTCATGGCTGTAAGATTATTTTTTTTAAAGCTCTAGTTAGGTTAATTATATGAAGCCAGGTTTTCAGTTTTTGAGGGAAAATAAATTGTTCCTAGTATTCTTGAGTATTTTAAATCTCTGCAATTATGTGCCCTGTTTTCATTCCTGATGCTGTTTATTTTCACTTGCTCTCCTTTCTACTTACTGTATCTCATGTAGTGTTTGCCTGACTTTGTAATCTTTAGGAATCAGATTTTGACTGCGATCCTCTGTATTATGTCTTAGATTTAACAGCTCAGACATTTTTGCCCAATATTTTCTAATTGTTCCTTATTCTCTGTCCTCTTTCTGACTTTCAGATTAAAGGCTTACCTTATGCTTTTTACCCTCTTTACTTCGTTGATTTTACATCACATCATCTGTGTGGCTTCACGGTACTCTAAAAGTTGTCGTGGGTCACGTTTCCACTGTCAGGCCTGTTCAAATGTCTTCATTTTCATTATGATTTCTTTCTTGATGGTGTGTTGTTTGGAAGTATTTTTAGATTTCAAGACATGGAGATTTTTATTTAAGATTTTGTTACTAGCTTTTGTGGTAGGTGAATACTAAGGTGGCCTCCATGGCATTTACCCCCTGATGTCACCCCTGTGATTGCTGCTTATGTGGAAATGGGGATTTACGCTTGCAGATGAGGTTACACACGAGTTGACCTAAAGATCTGGAGGGTGTTGGAGAGGTCCTGACCTGATCACAGGGCTCCATAAAAGCAATGAGCTCTTCCAGCTGGTGGAAGGAGAGGAGGTCAGGTACACCGACGGGACAGGGTATTCTCTGTGGCTGAGGTGGAGGGGCCCGTGGGATAGGGTGCCCAGGGGTGGTGGTCACTGCCTGCCACCCTGCAAGGAAATGGAACTCCAGTCCTACAACTGAGGGAAGTGGCTTCTGCAGCAGCAGATAGACATGTGCTGGCAAGTGGATTCTCCCCAGAGTCTGCAGATAAGGATCCGCCTTGTGGACACCTCGGCAGGGTCTCTGAGACCCTGAGCAGAGGACCCAGGCAGGACCAGTGGCACTTCTGAAGTGAAGGACTGTCAGCAGACCGATGGGGGTTGGTCAGACCACTGTTGGCAGTACATTCTTTTCCCAGCAACAGCAGATCAGTACGCTTGTAATTGTACCCCGTTGGGCGTGTGGGGCCCGCTGCTGCTGCTGCTTTTGTTGACTCTTGCATTACAGCCTCGTATGTGGAGGCTTTCCGCGTATGGTCCGCGTGTGTCTGTCTTCTCTCAGGATGTGTGTAGAACCCCACACCATATTTTTTCATTAATACCATCGGTATATTGTCCTTTCTTTTTTCTTGCTCAGTCTATCCAGTTTATTGACGACTTCTGGTTTTGCTGTTGTCTATTTTGTTCTTCTATTTTATGCTTAATTTTTATTTCAGGGATTTTTGCTCTTTATTTCCTTTCTTTTTTCTTTGTATCTGGTGTGGTGTTTTTATTTTTCAGATTCTTGAGATGGAAGCTTAGGTGATTTTCAGCCTCTCTTCTTTTATGACACACACTTGCAGGGCTATGCATGTCTTCCGAGTACTGCTTTGGCTGCATTCTCTAAGTGGTGGTACTCAGTGTTTTCATGTTCACTCAATTCAAAACGTTTTCTGATTCTATTCGGATTTCATGTCTAACCCAGGAGTATTTAGATGTGTGTGTGTGTGTGCGCCTTTCCAAACATTTTTTATTGTTTTGTTTTATTTTTTTCCGGTTATCTTTTTGTCCGTGATTTTTAGTCTGACTGCACTGCACTCAGTGTACATAGCCTGTGTGACTTCAGTCCTCTGACGTGTGTTGAGACTTGCTTTGGAATCACACGTGAGAAGGGGTGTGCGAGTATGCCTTCTGTGGTCGTCGGGTGTGGTGTTCTATGTGTGACCCTTAATCAGCTACTCAGGAGTGTTCACAACTTTTGGAAGCTTCGTGACCCTTTCATCTGCATACTCTATCAGTTACTGAGAGAGAGATGCTTTAAAATCTCAAATTATACTTTTGATTTTTCTGTTTCTTTAGGTCTGTCTTTTCCTTAATATATTTTTAAACTGTAATATTAGGTAGATACAGAACTGACTTGTTGATCATTAGGAAATGTACCTTTATATTGCAATGAATACTTCCTGCCTTGGCATCTCCGTTGTCTAGAATTTTTTTGTTGTGGTGGTAAAAGACACATAACATAAAATTTACCATCTTAACCATTTCTTTCTTTTTTTTTTTTATGTTTAATTTTGGGAGAGAGAGAGAAAAATGCGAGTGGGGGAGGGGCAGAGAGAGAGGGACAGAGGATCCGAAGCAGGATCCATGCTGTCAGCAGAGAGCCGGATGTGGAGCTTGAACTTACAAACTGTGAGATCATGACCTGAGCTGAAGTTGGACACTTAACCGACTTAGCTTCCCATGCATCCCACCATCTCAACCATTTCTTTAAAAAAATTTTTTTAGGGGCGCCTGGGTGGCTCAGTCGGTTGAGCGCCGACTTCGGCTCAGGTCACAATCTCATGGTCCGTGAGTTCGAGCCCCGCGTCGGGCTCTGTGCTGACAGCTCAGAGCCCGGAGCCTGTTTCAGATTCTGTGTCTCCCTCTCTCTGACCCTCCCCCGTTCATGCTCTGTCTCTCTCTGTCTCAAAACTAAAAATAAACGTTACGTTTTATTTTTAGTTTTGAGACAGAGAGAGACAGAGCATGAACGGGGGAGGGTCAGAGAGAGAGGAAGACACAGGATCCGAAGCAGGCTCTAGGCTCCGAGCTGTCAGCACAGAACCCGACGCGGGGCTCGAACTCACGGACCATGAGATCGTGACCTGAGCCGAAGTCAGAGGCTCAACCGACTGAGCCACCCAGGCGGCCCCCATGTCAACCATTTCTAAGTGAATAGTTCAGTAGTGTTATGTATATTCACATTGTTGTGTAACAGGTGTCCAGAGCTTTTTCATCTTGCAAAACTGAAACTCCTGTACCCATGAAACACTCCCCATATCACCCTCTCCCTAGCTCTTGGCAGCATAATTCTACTTAATGTTTCTGTGAATTTGACTACTCTAGGTACCTCACAGAAGTGGAATCACACAGTGTTTGTCTTTTTGTGACTGGCTTATTTTACTTAGCATGGTGTTCTCATGGTACATCCATGCTGCTGCATCTGTTAGAGGCTGAATACAATTCCACTGCATGTTGTAACAGGGTTCTCCAGCAGAACAGGGAATTTGTTATGAGGGAAAGATGATATAATATAGAATATAACATAACATACTGGAGTACAGTATATATAATGTGGCATAACATAAAATAATGTAACATAACATAACATAACATAACATAACATAACATAACATAACATAACATAACATACATCCCTGGAAGACAGTCTGGGAAGGAGCAAATTCTCCCTTCCTTCACCTTGTTTGTTTGTTTTCTATTCAGACCCTCAGCAGATTAGATGAGACCCACCTGCCTTGGGGGAGGGGCAGTCTGCTTTACTCCGTCTATGGATTTAAATGCTAATCTCAGTTATAGACATACCCAGAAATAATGTCTAACCACATGGCTACATACCCATGGCCCAATCAAGTGGACACATAAAACTACATATCGTATACGTATCTATCGCGTTTTCTTTATGCACTCATCCACTGATGAACGCTTGGGTGGTTTCCACCTCTTGACTCCTGTGAATGGTGCTGCTGTGGACATGGGGGTGCAAATATCTCTTCAAGTCCCTGCTTTCCCTTATTTCTAAAATATACCCAGATGTGGAATTGCTGGGTCATGTGGTAATTCTGAATTTTTGAGGGAACTCCTTACTGTCTGTAGCAAGTACGTAATTTTCCATCGCTCCCAACAATGTACAGGACTCCAGTTTTTCCCCACCCGTCCTGGCCAATACTTGTTACCCTGCTTTTTTTAAATAGTAGCCATCCTGACAGGTGCAAGATATGCATTGTCTTGCGTTAATATTATTATATGGGCTTTACTTTGGTCAGATTTGAATGGTATATCTTTTCCATATTTTCCATCTTTTAATGTTCAGCCTTTGTTCTTACATTTAAAGTGTATAAAGAGTATATAGGTTTTTAAAATACCCAGTCTGATAAGCTTTAGTTGTTTAGTCCAGAAAGGCTATAATCGTCATCATTACTGTTGTTTTAAACATTTAATATTCATGCAGATTTATCACATACTGATTAATCGATCGATCGGCAAGTTTTGTTCCTTCATTACCACACTTGCATGTGGGATGATTTACTTCTGCCTGAAAATCTTTTTTTTTTTTTTTTTTTTTAAATGCAGGTCAACTGGCAGTGGATAGAATTCATTTTTAAAATGTTATTTTCCCTCGACTTAAACACAGTAATTTAACCCTTATTGGCTCTTGAATTAGCAGCTATCTTATTTCATCATTTAAATATGTCCTACCCATTTTCTTCTGCTTTTCTAAAGTTTCTGCTGAAAAGTCAGCCATCAGTTGTATTGTTGCTCCTTTGAGGCTAAGATGCGAATTTTTTACTCCGGCTGCTTTTAGGATTCTCTCTTTGGCTTACAGTTGCATTACACTTAGTTTTTATATTTTTCCTCATGTTTATTCTGCTTGGAGTTTGCTGAGCTTCTTGAATCTCTGGGGTGGTGTTACCTGGTTTGGAAAATTCTTGACTTGGTTCTTCACTTACTCTTTCTTCCCTGCACTCGACCCTCATCTTCTGTGTTCTTGTCTTTGCATCCTTCCTGTCTGTGCCGTGGTTTGGATGTTTCTGTGGACCTGTCTTGCCTTTCACAGACTCTGCGTTCTGCTTTGCCTGGCTTACCATTAATCCTATCCTGTGAATTTCCAGTTTCAAAGTTTGCATGTTTTGGTTATAGAATGCCCATTTCATTTTTCATATGTGTTTCAATTCCTTATTTATTTATTTGTTTATTTATTTTAATGTTTATTTATTTTTGACAGAGAGAGAGAGAGAGAGAGCGAGAGAGAGAGCATGAGCGGGGGAGGGGCAGGGAGAGAGGGAGACACAGAATTCAAAGCAGGCTCCAGGCTCTGAGCTGTCAGCACAGAGCCCAATATGGGGTTCGAACTCACAAACCATGGGATCGTGACCTGAGCCGAAGTCGGACTCTCAACCGACTGAACCACCCAGGCGCTCCTCAATTCTATATTTAAAATTCTCTGGATTATTATTTTTTGTCTGATTTTCCACTTAGTTTTTTTTGTTTTTTTTTTAATCTTGTTTAAGTTGATTTAGTTATTTTTGACAACACATGAGCGTGAGTGAGCAGGGGAGGGGCAGAGAGAGAGGGAGGCGCTCAAGTGGGTTCTGCGCTGTTAGCACGAAACCCCACGGGGGCTTGATCTCATGAACAGGGAGATCATGATCTGAACCAAAATCAAGAGGCAGATGATCAATCGGCTGAGCCACCAGGCACCCCCCGTTTTAAATATATTAATCATAATTACTGTAAAGTTCTTGTGTGCTGACATCAGTATCTTGGATATCCATTCTTCTGCTGGTATTTTCTGGGTTTTTTTTTTTCCCTCTCTTGGTTGTGTGGTACACATAGACACACGGGTGTGCCCACATACCATGTGCACACTCTGGCACACAGGATAATTGTAATACGTGAAACAATCACAATTTTGTGTTTGACTTTTTCACCTGACCTTTTATTGTAAGTACGTGTCCCACATGATTGAGCTTTTGCCCACATTATTCCTAGAGATGGCATAGTGTTCCACTGTAACAGGTGACATTCTTTTGTTGTTGGATATTTAGGGCATTTCCATAGCTGAGACTCTGTCCTAAAGAATCAATAAATTTTGTCACAAAGATGTTTAGTGGGGGTTTTTGAGAACTAAACCAAGTAGGGAAGATGTCCGAAGTCTTGGGTTGAGAAATTGTTCATCAGCCTCTTGCTTCTTGATTTCAGTAACTGTGTCTTACGGTTTTGGTTCTCCACTGGAGTTATGGCCATTTATGCGTGTCATTTCAGGCGTCCTGCATAAATGCATGTCAGGCACTCGCGGGGGGAGTGGGTATGTACTGGGGTGTGTTAACGACTATGAACAAGGCCCTGACCATGTGGAGTTTTGCCTCACCTTGGGCAGAAGCAAGCAACATGCTCAGGGGCACGCCAATGCATATTGCGGCCCCCGAGAGTCTGGGCTCTTGGTTTATCAGCGACATCAGCTCACTACTCCCTGTCTCAGTTTCCCTCATCGGTAATGTTGTCAGTGCTGTCACAGCCCTTTGGCAGTGATGAAAATGTGCGCCTGTGCCTTCCAGAATGAAGCCCCTAGTAATGGGTGCCCACTGGGCACTTGAAATGTGATGAGCATAATTTAGGAACTGAAGTTTTAACTCTATGACATTTTAATTAATTTACCTTTAAACAAGTTGTCCCATGTGGCTCACAGCTGCTGTATTGGACAGTCTGGCCTAGGTGAGGTCAGTGTTTACTGAATGGCATTCAGTGGTCTTTATATGCACTCCAATTCTGACATTTGGTTTCTTTGCTCATCTTTACTTTTATTTATTTTATCATAAGTATTAGATACTCGTTTCTGTGTACGAACAGAGTACGTACTATCCCCTCTCTGCGCTGTTTTAACAGGGACATCATCTCCACGGGGAGAGTAATTTGCCTGAACAGGACGCTAAAAATATAAAGTAGGCCGAATTAGAGAAGAAGAAGAAGAAGGGATTTTACCGGAAAGTAGCTTGTGTTGCAAAACCATTGAAGTGAGCAGAGACATTGGCGACTGCACACACAGCCCCTGCTGTTAGCTCTGTGACTTTTCCCTTTGACCAAGTTTCCGATTTTCATCAAAATTAGCAATTAAAATTTACAATTCAGTTTTCTCTTGTAAGTAATTGCCATTTGTAAATGAGACTAGTTTCTCTTTGAATTTATGGTGCAAATAACATAATTTATATAAAGATCTCTTGATCCTCTGGGTCTGGGCAAAATAAATGTAGTATCTAATGCTGGAATTGGGCAGGATTTTTGTGTGAATCTTAAAATATCTGCTGCATAAAAGTGGGTTAAGTTATTTTGGAAACTATAAATAGTCACTTGGTAATTAGGTGTTTGGGTTTATTTGTTATAGCGGAATGCTTATTAGAGTTTGGTGTGTTTTTACCCCATGGATCAGAAGCTTTTATAGGCCAAGTGCTAAGATGCACTTTCTACATTTTGCTTGCTGATTATGACTCATTACAGATGATAGATGGCCTGCTCAGCTTTTCAATTCCTGTTTGCTTGTAGAGAAAGAAAATTCTCATCTCTTTTGATCAGGCCTACTCTAAAATTCTGTGTACTAACCCCTTTTGTGTACTAACCTTACACTATATCACATCGTCAGAAGACAGAAATGATAGCACCGACATGCTCTCGGTCACAAGTGGATGGAATTCGGTCTGTCCTGGCTTATCTGTTTCCACCAGGGTTCTCCCTTTCTCCTGCGCAGAGCCTCTGCACATAGTTAAAATGACATCAGGACTTCATCAGGATGCAGGTTCCTGCGGACACAGCCCTGCGTCTGGTCACAGAGAATGTAATGACGTTCCCAACGCCATCACCAGCCCGTTTGCTGTCCGCCCTTGTCCAGCAGGGTGGTGCTGACAGGATTATGCCGTGTTGTCTGTTCTGGGATCTGTGGCCTAGTTGCGTGGCCCTTTTTGGAGAGCACAGAGTGATGGGAGCGGCTTGTTTGTAGTTATTTGCCATTTGGACTCTTCCTTTCGATTGTATTTTCACCATTGTTAAGGGAGGAAAATCGATCATTTGTTTCTTTGAGATCAAACTTTGTCACACGTGGAGAGGGGTGTTTTGTAAGTATTTAAAGGAAGCACAAGTGTCTGGACTTTCCGGTTGCTGAATCTCCCTCCAGCCCACCCCCCTCCAGAAGCCACTCTGATGCACCTTAGTCCTGCATGTTTTTTATTTGCTCTTCTCATGCGATCCAATAACAGAAGTACATTTAAACGTTTATGCATGTTTAATGAATGGCCACTGAGAGGAGAGACTACCTTTATAACAAGATTAATACCTTGGCTCAAGGGACATAACATTTTAGTAAAATCAAAATTTGTATAGTTATCCTCTTTGTGCTTTCAACCTCTGGCTTCCTTATAAAAATGTCTAAATAAAATACTAGTAGCCAACTCTGGCTCTTACTCCCATCTGTGTTACGTGCTGACCCGGAACCCACTCGAGGCTGTGACGTCTGGGCCAGGGTCTCCTGGTTTATGTCACATCAGCCTGTGCAACTGTGGCATATACGGCTATGTGCTGGTGCCAGCTGTCTCCATGGTTAGATGCTTCTGGAAAAAAACACAGGGAGAAGTATCCCCCCCCCAAAGTAGTGTTTTGTGTTGTTTTAAATAAACTCATACGTAGTCTTTCCCCTTTTAATTACTGCATTTTAATGTGGTAGTCTTGATGTATTTGGTTTTTTCTTTTTCTTTTTTTTTTCTTTGCCAAGAGAGGCCTATTAGGGTAGAAGCCATGAAACAAATATTCTGAATGGTTTCTAATTTTGAGAAGGAAGAGCTCCATTTCTTACTCTGATTTATAACGTGATAGAAAAGCTGCTGGCCAGCTGACGCTAATCTCACTTTATGATCTGTTTAACCTTTTCGTTTCCCAGCCCCGACTCACATTCCCCTCCCCAGACCTGATCCTGTACCAGCCAACGCGTGTCAGGAGCAAGCACACGGGGTCATGGCTCTGAACCCCAGGGGCTGTGGTAGGCTTTTCGTGGAGAACGTTAGTGTGCATCTGCGGGCCGCGGGCCGGCGCAGGGGTGGGTGATGAGGTCCCTGTGACGCTTCTTGTCTTCCCAAGGCCCAGCTCCCCATTTCTCATCTGCAAGGTCTTTGGGGTCAGGGTGGACCCTGCATGTACACAGATGCCACTGGAATGGGGTTTTGGGGTTTTTTTTTGACTCTTTATTTTGAGCAATTTCAGACTTGCAGAAAAGTTGCACAGACAGCACAGAAGTTTCTGTGCACCACACACCTAGTGTCGCCCAGTGTTGACGCCTTCCGTTACCTCGCGTGACCTTGTGTGGCTTCCACTGCCAGGGACCTAACTTGCGCTGCATCAGTGTGCAGATTAGTACTGGATGCTGCTACAGGCCTTGTTCATGCTTCACTGGGAGTCTCATTCACGTCCTCCTCCTGTCCTACTTGCTGTCCAGCCCAGGACCCCGTGTGGCATGTACTCAACCGTCTAGTCTTTGTTTCTAGCCTGTGACAGTCCCTCTTCCCTTGCTGGTTGTGACCTGGATGCTTTTGAAGGACGTCCATCCCCCATTTAGGTTCGTGATGTTGTCTCCTGATCAGATTGAGTTTCACATTTTTGTTTAAAAAGAGCACAGAAGTGATGTCTCCTCAAGGTATCACACCATGAGGTATATGATGTCTACGTGTCAGTTACTGGGAGCGTTAACCTTGGTCACTTGGTTAAGTAGAATCTGTCTCTCCAACTATAAAGTTACTGTTTCTGGGGCGCCCGGGTGGCTCAGTCGGTGGAGCATCCAACTTCGGCTCAGGTCCTGATCTCGCGGTCCGTGAGTTTGAGCCCCGTGTCGGGCTCTGTGCTGACAGCTCAGACCCTGGAGCCTGCTTCGGATTCTGTGTCTCCCTCTCTCTGCCCCTCACCTGCTCATGCTCTGTCTGTCTCTCTCTCTCTCTCTCTCTCTCTCTCTGTCAAAAATAAATAAACATTAAAAAAATTATTTTGAAGTTACTGTTTCTTCCTGTATAATTAGTGAGTACCTTGGAGGAAATATTTTGAAATCACGTAGACATCTTGGTTCTCAGGCGTTCACCCACTAATTTTAGCATACACTGATATGTCTTGCCTGCAACAATTAATACTGTGTTGTGTGCCTGATGTTAATCTATTTTCTTAATTCTCTCTTCATTTATGATTTGGAACTCTTAAGGAAGAGCTATTCTTTCTCTCCTATTTATCAGTACTAGAATGGACTCATGGATACTCTTTTATATTGTGGGTTTTAGGCAATACTGCCATTACTTACTTGGTTACTCTGACAGCTTCAACTTTGGCTCTTGGGAATTCCTTGAGGTTGACTCCTGTATCTTTATGACATGCCTATCCTTCTTCTTGGCACTTTCTTACTTTCTGGCACCACGTATAATCCAAGCTTAAACTGTATTTTCCTTGCCCCTGTCCTGGACTCAGTCATGTCCACAGAGAACCCAAGTGCCTCTTCCTGTAAGATGATACTTAGAAACCCAGATCTGGGCACTGGTGTGCTCATTGGTGCTGAGATGCTGTGCCCTCTGACCCCTCTCGTTGGAAGGGGCTGGGGATCTCCATGTGACCCATGCTGTGTATCATGATGCATCCAGTGTTTACTTCTCTGTACCTGTCATCTGCATGTGTATTAAAAACTGTGAGTTTGTCTCAACACCTCCAATTCAATTCCACAGCAGGTTTCCTCTTAGCCTCTACCCTCCTCCGGTGGTGAGAACTCTGGCTCTTGTGCTCCATAGTGTACCCTCTGTGTAATGGGAAATAAACAGACTTTGAGAAGCTCGTGTCTGTCATTTCACTGGGCTCACTAGTGCAGACATGGTCTGCTAGGCAAAATCCTGTTTGTGAGGGAGAGTATTTCCTGTGCTTGCTTGGCAAAAAAGTAGTCTACAGAATTCTGACTACTCATGTAAGAGTGGTTAGGAACTCAGGGTTGAAGCTGCATTAGAAGAGACAGAAAATGAAATATATTTGTTTCACAATAGATGGCATGTTTCCAAATAGAGGGACCAGCTAATTTGCTTGTTTTTCAAATATCTAAATGTTGCATGTTGAGAAGAAATTAAAAGAAACCATTGAAGATCCTCTACTGTTAGTTTTATGTGAATAGTAATTTCCTTTTATAGTATTCTCTACTAATTTAGTGTTTATTTTTGTTGTTAACCCACTTTATTTTCTTTTCATTCAGTTTTTTGTTGGATCGGTTCTTTTTACCTAAAGTGATTTCATTCTGAATCTTCTGTTTGTTAAAAACAGATATTAAAATTCATAACATGCACGCAAAGCTCTTTAAAAGTTCTGATTGTACTTTAATATAGCAGGGGTGATACCATATTTGTGCTTAGAGGTGTGGCAGTCAAAAGTTTGAAAGTATTCTGTGTCTTTATGGGTACTTTATGGTGTGTAGGATCTTATACCCAACTTCTGCTTCATGAAATTTTCATACTGGAATTGTGTTTACTGGTGGCAAAGGACCATAAAACTTAGCTGACAGAAATACAAACTTATTGTCACTTTTTGTCAGATGAAGATTAGAGATTGTTGGACATCTTTATGAAATGTCCAGATCTTGCTCTGGGGAGGGCAGAGCATTTAGATGTGTGTGCATGATTCCTTCTGCGCTGTGGTGGTCAGGCTAGTGTGCGGTGTCCCCGAGATGGCACAAGATCAGAGCCGCCTGGAGATTAACTCAGGCCTGTGCTGGATGTTTGCTGGTATTTGTTACTGCAGAATAACCAAGCTGTTCTGACTGATACAGTGAGGACTGTGTTTGTGTCTGGGAGATAGTTACGAGTCTGGAAAAAGCGTAGGCTTTGAAGTATGTTGGAGTTGACCTTGAACACCCACCTACTACTAACGTGCTGTGCCCTTGGGCTGGTTACTTAACCTCTCAATCTGTTTTCTCATCTACAAGTAATTTGTTCTACCTTACATTTGCTGGGAGGAGTAAATGAGATAATGTATGTAAAGCACCTGGCCCAGTGCCAGGCATATGCAACTAATAAATTTCATTCCTACGCAGCTAGACCTTCTGATAGTCCGTTGGCATGAGGTCACCTCTGTAAAGGTGCAGAAGCGTTCTTTTTCTAGGATGTTAGCTTTTTGACAACAAAGGAAATAGATGATCACATGTTTATTTTATCTTGCCTTATAAAAGAGCGTTAAAACGAGGTGTGGACAATGTGTGCCAGAGGTGTGTGGTATTAAGGGGTAATTGTGTTTCCCTAAAAAAAGCTGAAGCTGAGGTCCAAGGGGATTTCCCTTCTGTGGCGATGTGTGACTGGGGAATAGGCCACCTGCCTTCCTGATGGCCTGTGCAACTTCATTGCTCCCTGTCACCTGTAATTAACTTAGGGAGAAACCATTGTGGGGACTCACGGATTTCTCCCTTTATTCTTGTCTTTAAAATCAAGTTACGTCCTTTTTTTTTTTTTTTTTTTTTGAGCAACAAGCTTTTGAGGAAAATGAGGACTACAGAGCAGGTGTAGTGACACAATAATACGCTGACTGTGGGTTACGGTATTACCCACACAGACCTGATAGAGATGGCCAATTTTAAAAGCAGCTGTACCGAAACAGAACATAAAAATGTATGTGGGCCAGAAATGCACTTTTTCTGTTTATGACTCTACTCCATATTTCACTTATATTTAAAACTGAGTTGACGAATATGAATACAGATATTTAGAGTTATTGTGAAGTCATACTTGTTTATGTGCATGGACCATATCTTACAGTTTAAGCAGAGAGCAGTTAATGGTTTTACCCATACTGCTTGGAATTTCTTCTTCTTTTTTTTTTACCCTCCAGCTTCTGTTCTTTAGGTGTGTAGCTATTTTAGTATTATGAAGGATGATGGATGATGCCGGAAAGTTTCTTTGGAAGCACTTCTGATATTGTGCAATGCACTTGGGGGTCAGCTACACTTGACTGATGCATGATTTATCCCATGTCCCTGCCACTTCCTGAGATAAAGCTGCTGTTTTATCAAAAATGCCAGCAACTGTGATTTAGAATTTATAAACCTCCGTTTTCGAATAATTGTTCTGATTACTTTCTGCCTTGGCAATAAAATGATAAAGGTAATTGCACACAAATGTGAGATAGCACCAAAATACAATAAAATTAACGTGAATTAGCTTGACGTGTCGATGAGAAGTATTTATGAAATGTAGTGTTGCAATAAGGGAGGGCGATATTATAGCTGGAAGGTGAGTTATTGCCTTAATGTAATACTCCTTGAAATTTAAAAAAGAGACTCTTTCTGTTGAGGGTGATTGTGCTTTTGAAATTAAGTTGAAGTGATTCTTATAATTGGCAACAATAACGCATTTTGAAGGTAATATCTTTTATTGTGTTATGCCCAGTTGCATTACCTTTTATTTAGCAGTTTCTGGCTCCAGCTTTTCTAAAAGTCCGGTTGTAGCTGACTTGAATTCTGTTGGATCTAGGGGCTCAAATGTTTGACTGTCTTTTCAGTATTTCCTCTGGTGTGAATGTTAACAGATACTTTAAAAATATCTTATTAAATCATTTAGATACCAAAGGTTGAATGTTACACTTATTTTTATCTCTAAAGAAGTTGAAGGAATGTTCTTACAAATGTGTTTTGTCTTCCTGCCTTTGCGTGCATACTGGGGATTTCCATCAGGGTCAGACCCAGTGCCCCCATTAAAATACACGTAGTTTGTAACCTTCCCTTCACAATCCTGAAATGAAATTCTTGGATCAAACCTACCTACATACACTATTAAACCTTGAAAACAAGATACAGTAACTGATAACACAATTATATGTGTTCAGAACAGAAATATTTGGGCGGACAGTAGAACAGCTGTAAACAGGCCCAGACGGTTTTATTTAATGGCGACTCCTGACTTGATCCGTGTTGATGTCAGTGCCACCATCTTTCCAAAATGGTGGACGACGTTTTGTAAAGTTCCCGAGAAGATGGAGTCCATGTTTCCCGTGAGCTGTAGGGTTCTTGTGTTCTCGCGAAGCCCTGTGTGTGGCTCCTGCACACTTCTGCGTGCTGACATGTCACATGAGGTTGTGCTTTAGATTTGGATTGCTGTTAGATTTGAGTGTGTTGCAGGACCTTTGAAAGCGTCGCGGGATGAGGATGACTGTGGTCCCACATGTTCCAGAACATTCTGCATTCCTGACTCCTGCCCTTGGCATGTTAATAGGTCTGGCAGTCACCGTGACAAATGAAAATACCTTCAGATGACCAGCACCCCCTTGAGAAAGACGGGCGAGAACCCCGCTTCTGAAACCTTGACCCCAGCCAGGTTGCGGTTAGATGGGCACTTCCCCGGGTGACCTCCTGATGAGGGGCCTGCGCCATCTCGCGTCGCCAGGGCAGCCGGAGGTGAGGTTTCTGCGTGGGCAAGCCTCCCCCTGGGCGAATGCTTCCATTACCTGCCCCTTGCCGCCACCCGGTCTCTTCGTCCTCAGGTTTGTGTGCCTGGGCGTGTTTTTTTGTTCTTTCTGACTTGGTGACAGAGTTTCTAGGACTGGTGGTTTGTGCGACAGGTAGCAGAGACCAAGAAAGAAGGTTTGGAAACTGAGGTCAATTTCGGAACGTGTCATTGACGGAAACAATCAGTGTGTGCCTCCTCTTGTTGCTTTGGGAGGGGGACACTGGTCTGCCGTTTTCCCGGAGAATAAAAGTGTTGTGAGCAAACATGCCTAGGGCACGTGGAGTAGAATTTTCTTAGGCATAACCAGCGGGATTTTTTCCCAGAAACAATGGAATTTATAAAATAAAGTGAAATAAGGAGATTTAGTGGTAGGTGGCATCTCTTGTAAGCCCTCTTCTGTTTGCTCGTCCGTCGGTGAGCTGCGCACTGGTGTTAGCTCCTGGGCTCTGTCCATCTAGACAAAGATGAAAACCATGTGGTAATGGGGGCGCTTGGGTGGCTCAGTCAGTTGAGCATCCAGTTCAGGTCACGACCTCACAGTTTGTGGGTTCAAGCCCTGTGTTGGGCTCCGTGTTGACAGCTCGGGATTCTCCCTCTCCCTCTTCTCCCTCTCCCCTGCATGCTTGTGCACTCTGTCTCTCCTTCTCTCTCTCTCTCTCTTTCTCTCTGGCTCAAAATAAATAAATAAACTTTAAAAAATGTAAAAAATAACTGTGATTAGCCTAGTACACATTTACATGTTAAAACATAGGCTAACTAAAGCATGAAATAGCCATGTGTTTAATATCCTATGTAAATATCGTATACAATAAAAAGGGAGTACTCATGTTTTTTTTAGCACTTTTACTTAAGGCTGAATTTTAGGGGCTATAAGGTCATGGAGTTCAGTCGCTTGGTGGCTCCCGGTCATGCTGTGGGCATATTCAGCCTGTTCTGTTTCTGTGGAAACGGGAGCCCCTTTCTGTCTGTGTGGTAAGGCCCACACCCCAGGTCTTTGAGGGCTGCTGCTGTTCGGGGTCTGCTTGTCCTTGCTCCTGGGGTCTGATTTCCACGCGTGCCTGGTTCTTTGTACCAGAAATCACACTGAAAGATCCTTTGTTATTTGCTCATAAGTAACGTGGAGCCTGGACGACTGGCCTTGACCGTCTGCATGTCCTTGGGGTGGTGCTGACTGCACCAGCCGGCCCGGGGCTTGGAATTTCTGGTGGCTTTCGTATCCCTTCGTTAGCCTAGTGGTTCTAACTGGGGAAGATTTTGCCCCCAGGGGACGTTTGTCCCCAGGACATTTCTGGGTACCACAGCTGAGGAGGCCAGGGATGCGGGTAGGTGCCCCACAGCACGTAGGTCCTGTCCCTGCAGTGGCGATCTGGCCCCCACCGTGAGCTGTGCCGGGGGTGGGGGGGACCGCAGTCACGATCTGTGTGAATAACTCATGTAAAGCCCAGCTGGGTCCCTGTCCAGCCCGAGGTCTGCCTGCCTGTCCCCTTTTATCTGTGGCGCGATGCCCTCAGGCAGGATGCCCTTGGTGCCAACTCTTACTCCTCCCTGACTTTTCTTAGCCTCTCCCGTTCCCCGCCACACGTGCAGCGAGCGTGTCCCACGCCGTGGGCCTCCTCAGAGTCCTGTGCGTCTGCACTCGCCCCACCTGGGGCAGGGGCCCCCCTCCCGGCCCGGCTGGGGCGGGCTAATCTCGCGAGCGTGTGTGGCACTTTCTGTCCTGCCGGCACCGCTCTGAGGCCCCACCGGCCCTGGTACTTGCTCTCAGGAGCCTGCTTGCGGTCCCTCCGTCCAGCGGCCTTCTGCTTGCTGTCTGCAGAGCTTGCGCCCTGTGGTTTTCTTTTCTCTGGGTCTTTCCACGCCAACATTCTACAAATGCCTTCTTAATCAACCCCTTTTGAACGCCTACCCATCCTTCAAGTCTCCTCCTCCTGTAAAGATTTTCTTAGTCCTTGAATTTGGATGTCTCATTTTTCGGGGAGTATTCTCCAAGCATATTTCCCTCGGTCTGTTTTAGGGCGACATACGTAGTTCAGGGAGTGGATCCCGAAGCCAGACCTGATCAGGGTTCCAGTGCTAGTTCCGCCAGTTGGGAGCTCTGTGCCCTTGACCGAGTTATGCGAGGTCACCATAAGCCTCAGTTCTCCTGTCTCTGAAATGAGGTTTTAATACTACAGTGCTTATAGGGTTACAGTGCAGGACGAGGCAGGAAGAGGCTGTGAGGGCCTGGACAGCCTGTGGATGTCAGCACGGGTCACCTCAATGCCAACCTTCCCAGGTCGGCTCTTTTTTTTTTTTTTTTTTTTTGTCCGCTGTCCCCTTAGGTATTGATAGAAAATCCCCCTCTCTGACAGTGTGCAGCTGCAGGATAACAAGGGGAAGGCGGGTGGTCTGGAGATGTGGTGGGTCCCGCCTGAATGAAGCCCAGACAGCTCCCACGTGGAGAATGGCCGCCCGCTCAGGACCGTCCAGACCTCACGGAGCCCCCACCAAGGAGGGCCGGGGTTGAAGATGGCCTTCCTGGAGGAGGCAGGGTTCTCAGGGGCGATCCGCGCTGGGGACGTGGGAACCCCAGGAGTGGGCCTTCTTCCCGGTGACCGTGGAGTCGTGCATTCAGGCATGGGGGGTGGGGGAGCCAAGATGGGTATTTGCGACTGGGGCTGCCGGAAGCTCGCTGGCAGAGACCCTGGCAAGCGGGCCAAAATGACAGACGGTTTCTATGCACCTTCTTACTGTGCAGCCTCACTGTCCCCGTCTTCCAGCCGTGCTGTGTTTGCTGGTGTTTTGATTGTATTAGTTACGTGGAAGACAAAGAACACTTTCAGTCCCACAGAGTAAATATGAACCTGCTTCAATACCATTTTATCTGTTCAGCTTCAGCAGCGAGGAAGCAGCCTGAAGCTTTGTTCCTGACTCCAGCACGGGTCTTCAGGGTGGGATCAGAAGGACCGCCTTTCCTGAAGCACTGGGTCCCAGGCGGTGCAAGGCCTTCGCAGGGTGGCGACACCCGTCTGTTCTCCGAGGTTGTGGTTTCGGGGGCGAAACGGGGTGTGGGGGGGTCTCCTGTTTCCTTCTGTCCCAGGAGAGGCCCTCAAGTTTTCGGGAGCCTGTGGTGGAGCCCCATAGTACATCTCAACCCATGTCTGTCTCCAGCCCGGCAGTCAGCGTGGTTTTATCATGCACCGACTGCCAGAGGCGGTGAAGTTAGATGTCAGCGTGAAAACCCTCTTCCGGGGGATTCTAAGGGCCGCACCCCCTGCCGCCCACCCTCCCCGTGCCAGCCCCTGCGTGGAGAAGCCCCTGCTTGGAGAAGTGCTCTTGTGTGTGACCAGGTGTGGGAAGTATCAAGGCGCTTTGCTTTAGAGGGTCTGGAGGGGATGGTTGTCCCAGGGAAGCACGTGCCAGAGGAAGGGGGCGGTGGCGCTGTGTGGGCTGGAGAGTGGCGGGCAGGGGGCAGAGCTGCAGGCCGTCTTCCGTGGAATGTGGGGTTTCTCAGGAGGTGCGATGAGCAGGTCTCACACTCCAGGGAGGATGCGTCTTAGTGACAGAGGTGCTGACCTCTCCCGTGTAGGAGAGATTTAGTTAATTTGGAAAACCAGTTTCGGGCCAGGTTGCTCACCTGCTTGAAGGGAAAAAAAAAAAAAAAGCGAAAGTAATATTCTCTGTCATGAAGAAGGTTTGTGGATATTGCTAATTACTTATTTTGAAGAGCTAATCAATGAAATGAAATCTAATGAAATCAAATAATTTGGACAGTCGTTTGAAGAAAGTAGCTGCGGCAGGTTTGATCTGGGGAGGCCGTGGTGTCGTTTCCCTGCGAAGCCGAGTCCTTGTGCGTCATTTGGCTTTGCAAGGGTTCTGTTTGCTTTTTCCTTTTGGGTTGAAATTTTTGCCTTTCCTATATGAGATGTTTATTATTGCTACCCAAAAGTGTCTGGAATATATATTGCTTTAAGCTGTGGGATAAAGTTTACTCTCGTGATGGTTTAATTTTTATTGCGTTCCCATCGTGTGCTAGCTATTGTTCAGATGACACACGCGGCCGTGCGTGCCCCGGGAGACCACATTCAAAATTGCATCTCCGGTCCGTGTCACATGCTCGGGAGCCGCACATACCTGCGACCCCCCTCCTCGTTTCTGTTGGCTCTCTCTCTTTTTGTTTGCCTGGCACGTTAATATTTCTTTGTACTCTCATGTTATTTCTGTAGAAAAAGTTGTGCTTTACCAAGTAGAAAATATTTTATAGTAATAGTGGTTAATTATTTTAGTTCCAGGTTGTTGAAAATTGATAGAATGACTAACTCTTCAGCTAAAATCCTACTGCCGAGTGATTTAGAGATGCTATAATTGTTATGTTATGTTTTCCAGTTTATCCAGAGGTGACTTCAGACAAGTAATTCTACTCTGCCAGACAATTTATTTCTCTAACTATTATGTATTTATCTTTTCCTTGGTTATACATGATTCTAGGATATAAAGTCTGTTTTTTCATTGAAATCTGTACATAATAACATTTAAATTCTTTCAAATCCAACTTTTGAATATCAAAAGGCTTCTCCTGTCTACCAGATTTTGGCAAAAGTGTGACACAAAATTGTTTCATAGCCAACAGTTAAAGGAAAAAGAGAGCAGAGGGTCTGGGTGCTCCTCCAACTGGACCTCATTTTCTAGGTGATGGGCATAATCATCAGGCTTGGTGTTGGAAGGGAAGTCTGTAGGCCCTACTCAGTGCAGGGGGTCTCAGCTCTGCCCTCGGGCACGTCTCCAGCCCAGGTAGCTCCGCCCCCCCCCCGCCCCCCACCAAGCTTGCTGCACTTCTCAGTGAGCCCCTTTGTCTGTCTTCTCGGAAGACCACAGGTGACCAAAAGGATACCAGCAGTTACTAAGTGGGGGTCAGCTAAGGAAAGAAGATATCATGCGCCACAGAAAGGATTTCTTAGAGAATATTTATTGGATATTTCGTAGAGGTTCAAATATAATACAGTTGTCAAAAATATGCGGTTCTGTGGGAAGTCACAAATCTTGGGGAAAGCACTGAAATTGAAGGGTAAGAGTGGGTGAAATACTGGAATATGTTGTACAGATTCTGTGTCATGTTCCCAGGGGCCCCCCTCTGCAGCGTGCGGGCTCGCCTCCCCAGTGCCTCTTGCATCCAGAGCCCTCTGCAGTCGGCTCACGGAGGTGGCTGTGGACCGGGGATCGGTGCGGGGTCCGCGCCTCCCGGCGCTGCAGCGAGCCCTGGTGGGGCTGCTCCTGGTGGCAGCACGATGGCAGCCTGGAGACGCCCTTCGAGGAGTAGTTCTGCGGAGCAGAAGGGCGATGGGAACCGCGTATGAGGAAGCGCCCAGCACTGATGTGTGATGTGTGATGTTGGAACTACAGCTGACAGATCTCAGGCTGGGCCGTAAATCACAGCCTCATTGGTTATTTCAGTTCGTTTAGTAACTTTATTGATCTGTGTCACATACGTGCCCAGGAAGAATTTTAGGATGTTTACAGGTGCGTGCCCAGGAAGAGTTTCAGGATGTTTACAACTTTATAAAGATGAAAAATACGTAAGAAATAGACGAGGGCATTAGGCATGGAAATAGGAGCAGGCTCTTGCTATTCCAAATTCGTGGCACACGTGTTCTGTAAAATGGCTCAAAACAGGCCCAGAATTAAACATGGAGCCAATCCTTAGCGTCCAAAGCAATGACGGTGTCCACACTAACTGCGGTAAGCATCGTAACGGTTTGGCATGAGTATTTTGTCTAACAAAGCCACCTTCACCTGGCAGTCTGTGTTTTAGAGTGGGATGGAGACCTCCTCGGGGATGTTTGGGGATTGGCGCGGGCTTAGTGCGTACAAAGGGCCTGTAAAGACCTCTGGATGGTCATGGGAGGCTCTGCACCCCAGCCCCGCTCCGTCTGTCCTGTTCTGGAGCTGCAGGCCACACCTGCGGCCCCTGGGGTGCTGGTAGAACTGCAGAACCTGGGCCTGCCCACTGCCGCCGAATCTGTGTTCCCTGAGACCCGTGACCGCCTGCCCCAGAGCAGATGACACTTGGGGGGCTTTCCTCCCAAGGCCGTTTCTTCTGCTTGTTGGATCTGGGTCGGCTGTTATCTTCCCAGGTCAAGGGTTTAGAGCAGGGCTGGGTCCTGGGTGTGTGGTTGGCGAGAAAGGGCAGCAGATTCGATTTACTGAGTATCTGTCCTGCAGATACAGTAGCCAGGGACCCGGGCGAGGCAGAGAGAAACAGGCATCGTCTGTTCTGCCCTCACACACCTTCAGGAGAGGGGCAGCTGGGTGCTTGCAGCATCCCCAGGGCGCGGTCTCTCGAGCGGCTGGCTGCTCAGCCATCGTGACTTCACGTGCTCACGGGCTGCACAGAGTACTGCTTACTCAGTGCTGATTTACATCAACCTAGTTCTGACTTAAACACCTGCATTAGCCTTGGCCTTAGGAATTCCGGAGGAGACAAGTGTTTGATATATCCATTTTATTTTCTTCTGTAACATGGTTATTTGAGCCATAATTAATGGTGTATCTAAACTAATCTCTCCCCAGTGCACGTTCAGCACTCTGGAGTCAGACAGCCTCACCCCTGTCACCCACCACGGGGCTCTGGAAAAGTCACTCTAGTGTTGGAGCTTCAGGTTCTTTATCATCAGGGAAATGGATGCGCCTAATTTGCAGGGCTCTCGTAAGGATTAGAGAGCTGTACAGATGCCAGCAAGCGGGAAATGCAGGAAAGGTCAGGAGATAACTAGGCCTGTTATCATATTGACTTGCGGGCTAGTGATGCAAAAAACAGTGATTGAATCATAGTCTGTATTGTGCAGAGGAATATCTGACAACTTTCACAGCAAGTGTTGGCGAGGATGTGGAGGAACTGGAGCCCTCCCTCATGCACGGTCGGTGGGAGCGCAAAGTGAGGCAGTTGCCGTGGAAGATAGCGTGGCGGCTCGTCACAGTGTTAAACACAGGATAACCGTGTGACGCGGCAAGGCCACCTCTGAGTACGCGGCCAGAAGAACCAAAAGCAGAGTCTTGAACTGTGTGCACCCAAGTTCGTGGCATTCTTCACAGTGGTTGAATGTTGGAGACAACCCAGATGTCCATCGAGGAACAGGTAGATAAACCACAGCGTATGGTCCATCCCTCAGTGGGACGTCATTCGGCCTTGAAAAGGAGAGAAATTCCACCACCTGCCACAACACGCGTGAACCTTGAGGACGTGATGCCGAGTGACATACGCCAGCCACAGAAGGACAAACACTGTGTGACTGCACTTACGTGACGTTCCTGGAGCGGCCACGTTGGTAGAGACCAAGTGAGATGGTGGGCGGCAGGTGCTGGGGCAGGGGAGTGGGGAGTGGTGTTTATGAGGACAGGGTTTCCGGTGGGGATGATAAGGAAGTTTTCGGTCTAGGTACATTTTTAATGTATGTGATGACACCAAATTGTATGTTTACAAATCAAATGATACTGTGTTTTAGCACAATAAAAGGAAGTATATTTGATAAGCTTCAAACAGAAGCAGCGTCTGGGATGTTGTATCTAATGCACCTGGTCACCAGCTCAACTTGGCCCCTATTGAATATCCTGACAGGGAGGGCCCCGTGGAGCCCAGTGCTGTCCCTGCGGGTGAGTGAGGCACGTCAGTCATCAGGTGGGGTCTTCTTCAGGCCCTCAGGGACCACAAGAGCAATTCCAGAAACTATCCCGGCCTTGGTGTTGAGTATAGAAAAGACTAGAGGAATAAAGTATCTTGACTTTCTAAAGGACGTGGTAAAACAAGGGAAGGTAACAGTCTAGTGTTTCATCAGGACGCTCGTCATTACCTTCCCAAGTTTGTGTGTTTGCTGGCCTCTGGACAGGTGCTTCTAACCCCTGCACCCCCGCCAACTCTCACCTCGGTGCCTTGTCACACTCAGTACGTTCCAAATGCTCTGGATGGTCTTCTAGAAATGGAGAAAATGGCAGTATCCTTTTGTTTAAAAAAAAAAAAAGAAAAGAAAAGATATTTAATGTTAGTTTGCTAATAGGTTAGGTCTTAGAGTTTAAAGAAGTACTTAATTATCAAAGCTTTTCGTTCTGTGACAGTGTGGATTTTTCTTCTAATTCAGGTTACCTTTGAAATTAACAGTGCAGATCCATGAGATTTTCATCTGTGAATATCGTTTGAAGAATTCATTCTGTTGTAATTGAGATAAAATGTACCAGTTAAATTTTGTAATTTTACATCTTTTTTTGCTAGTTTTTGAAATATCCTGTAGAATTTTTCCTCACGGTAGTGGGAACATATGTGAGCGATGCGATTACATCAATCAATTATTTGAACAAAGATTTGGGAATAGCTTACATGTGACTTTGTGAAAAATCCCTGTTTCCAAGGAAAAGTATGTGCACAATACTTAGTCTCTGTGTCATTTGTAGATAAATTGGTTACCAGTTGGTCTCTGTTTTTATTGAAACATGAAGCTTCTGTGAATAAGTATGGATTTTATGTATACCTTCTGCATGTCTTATAACAAGTGTCTCAAAGCAAATAACTTCGCAAAAATGATTTTTTATGTTCAACATTAAATCTTCCTTTAAACCATTTCAGTTCCTGCTGGCTTCACGTGGTGGTTTCCCCCACTTTGGCATACAGTGAGCACACCCCAGGACCCACGGCCAGCCTCCCCCTGCCCCTCTGCCATCAGCTCTGTGCTGGGTACGGCACTCTGGGTGACATCTGACCCTGAGCTGTCCCCAGCAGGCTGACACGGCCTGCGAGAGACAGACTGGGATCAGCCCCTTCTCTGTTCTGCTTCTCCTGCAGCGGCTGGGGGACAACTTGGGACCAGAGGAGTCAGGAGATTCAGAGACAGGTGCTGACCTCGTCCGGTGGCGTGCCCACCTGCGGGCGGGACGGGCCTGCCATTTCTGAGAGGATTCTTGTGCCGGGCAACCACATGGCCCATGCTGCTTCCTCAACCACTTGCTAAAGACTGGGTGGGGCAGAGGGGCGGGGGTGGGGGGCAGGTCGCAGCACCCGAATGGGCTCTGAGAGCTCACAGTCCATCCAGGAGCATGGTTCCAACAGGGCAAGACCCACCTTGCAGAACAGAAAAAGATGAGGGACTTAATTCTGTGATCATGATAATATTTCTGCTGCTCGGGCTGAGTCTGTTCCAGGAGCTTAGACTAGGAAGGGGTTTCCAAGAGGGCCGTTGAAGCCCAGCGCTCCGCTGGATGAGGCCTGCAGCTCGCCTGGGTGGGGCGGGGTGGGGGGGACACCTGTCCCAGTGACATTTTAGGTACGCATCAGGGCAGTCGTTGAAGCCGGCCAGTTAAAGGGCAAATTGCTGCTTCTGTAATAACCACAGCCCCCTAGACAGCATGTTCGTTGTACGTTCGTGGGTGACTGGTTCTGTGTGCACATTCCAGCTCTGGCTCAGTGCTAGGTGTCTGCACATGCACCAGAGTCGAGACCTTGGCGTCTTGGACGATTTTGTAAGGGGTTTGACATCAGCAGGTAAAGAATTCAGTGCAAGAGTGGGTCTGTAGATGGTGAAAGCAGGTGTGCCTTGCAAGACATTTCTCTGGGAAGTAGCATTACCTGCATTAACCAGAACCTTTAAAAGAAATACAGGTGGTGTTTTTTTTTTTCCAAACACACGGTTGAATGCTTACTGCTAAGAAATTCTTCATAAGTGAAAAAGGCAGAGCAGCTTTTCCTTGAAGGGTTGTTTCTTATTAATGAGTGAAAGCTTACGTTCTGTTTAGGCTGCCTGAATGTTGGGGTGTGGCTGGCCTAACCCCCTGTCCGCCCGTAGCTTCCCCGTCCAGTTTCTGTATCAGATCTTGGCGTGGTTGGTTGCTCCTCACCTCCCAGCCCCCCTGCTGCTTCCCCCCGCCACCCCACCCCATGAAGTCGCGTCCAGCGGCCGAGGCTCTGCTGCTGTGCAGAGGGTGAGCATCTCGTCAGGACTGACGACCACCTCTGCTCTTAGAAGTGTGTTGCTGTGGAGGAGCATTTTCACTACGGAAGTGATGTGACGGGGAACCCTATAGCGGCGTGCTGTCACGGCGGAACGAGCCTTGCTGAGTGGGGCTGGGAGTCAGCAGGGGCAGTAGAGGCACTGGCATCCTCCAGGGGCCCTCGCCGCGAGGTGGAGCCCACCAACTGGGAGGCGCGGTGCTCCAGAAAATCGGGCGTGGGTAACACGGGGCTGTGTGGTGAGCGGGTGAGGCCCGGCTGTGCCAGGATGAGTCACTGTAGGAGCAGAAATGAAGCCACAAATTGCTCGCTCTTTCCTGATGTGGTCAAGAATTCCTCTTCACTGGAAATCCACTACTGAAAACATTCATCGGATTAATTTTAATAAAAAGCTTGAATCAATACAAAGCACCTTGGGAAAACAGCCGCCCTCCCCCAAGTAACATTTTGTGGATTCAGGTGTCCCATATTTCTGGCTTGTAATGAGGTGGAGGAGTGACTTTCATGGCACTTACTTATTTGCTTTCCTTTTGGAAACTCACAGGCAGATTTTTGCAGTTGTTTTGTTGGGTCACTAACGTTGCGTACATCCGTGGCAGAAACGAAATAAGCCATCAGTGAGGATGGAGACCTTTGGGAATTTACAGAGCCTCACAATGTAAATAGCAGGTATGGTATTGGGGCTAGAAAGTTAGGCAGCTGTGCCTCACGTGGGCTTGGCAGTGGGACGTCCGTCCGTGAAAGTAGATTTGTGTCTGTTCATCCATCAGCTTTCTGGGAACCCACATCTTCTTCCTCTTGAGTGAGCGAGGGGAGAGGCTTGCTCGCGCACCGTCCTCGGTCAGCACGGCTGTGTTGTGAGCTCACGGGCAGAGCCACTGGGGTGTCTGAATGGTTTCTTGCCCAGATCCCAGCCAGGGACATTCCCCGGTTTCCCCTTCCCCTGGCTCCTGGGCAGCTGAGCATCTACTTCTGATGTCCCTGGCACCGCTGCTTTGGTCCAGTAACGGGGAACGGGCACTCGTATCAGGAAACGCATGTCTGGGACCCTGGAAAGCCAGATGCCCGGCCTCAGAAAGGGTTCTTAGGTGCGTGGCATGAATTTGCCCAGCTGCCTGCCCAGCGTCCACCTCCCGCAGTCCTCCCTGCTGCCCTGGGACCTCTCTGCCTTGCCTACCGACCGACACCTGGACTGCTCCTGAGGCTCTCGCTACCTCCTTTGCCTTTTGGCTTGCTAAGTGCACCATCACCACGTTGCTTTGAAATCCACGTGCGACAGACTGGAATGGCAGGTGCTGTGTGCACCTCACAGGGGCCGTTTGCCTGCCTCACGGGCCAGCAGGCGTGCAGTGATTTTCGAATGCTCCCTGATGTTGGGGCAGCCCGTGACGGGCTGCTGAGTGCTCTCTCGTGCACTGTCTCAGCCGCATGGCGTCCCCGTTTACAGAGGAGGAGATGGGTCCAGAAAGGTCCCTGTACGCTCAAGGTCACCCGAGCATCGAGCTGGCTTTTCTCTCCAGCTCCAGACTCTGTCCCGTTGTTACCCCGGAAGGAGACGTGTTCCCAGGTGTAACTAAATCGTCACAGCCCATTGCTGAGTGGGCGTCCCCCTGTGGGCTTCCCACGGCACTCCCGCCGCGTTTCCCGGTGGGGTGAGTTGCGGCTCCGTCAGCCACGGTGGGGATGGGCCCTCATTGGGAGGACGCCGTAGCCGCTGGCACCCGATTCCGGCGCACGCAGCCTGCTCCGTGTGGTGATGACCGACCTCTCTGTGGGTCATCCCCTCTGAGCATCACGTTGGAGGGAGCGTCCCCTCCATCCTGCCGGCTGACGCAGGTTTCCTGTGCCAGTCGAGTCGTCAGGCCGTTCCCTGGAGTAGCAGGACGTGAGACAGGCCACGCTTGGTGGCCACACAAGTGGCCTACGGTGCAGGACACGCCTCTCAGAGGGTTGAACCGTTTTCCTTCTGAAAGGATTTTCTCTGTTTCTTTGCTAATGGGTGAAATGTGTGAAAATACTTGATGAATCTTAAAGTACCAAACACGCGTGGGAAGGAGGCACACAGTAGCGGTAGTGTTTTCCAGTTTGTACTGTGTTTGCTTGGTGCTTCGTGGAGGGTCAAAGCTGCGTACGTGGTCCACTCTGCCCCCAGACCTCCTCCCCCAGTCTCCTCACCGTCGCCCGTGGCCGTCCTGGCAGGTCACTTCGAGAGTCACCTGCGCTGTGATGTCATTCCTCTGTGAGCCCTGGACTGCCATAAATCCTGCACCAGCTGTTGCAATTACGACTTTGAGACTCCTGAGCTGTCTTCGAGGGGAGGAACCTGTCCTCTTCTCCGGAGTCATAATTAATTCTTAGAGTGTATGGTTTTTGAAGAATTTAGTGTGAGATAAAGGACTGGTATTTTATTCTTGCATTTATTACGGTTTAATCAAATGGAAAGTGCACTTTTGGTCTGGAAAGCTTGGCTTCAGCTGCAGGATTAGACTGAATTATTGTTTAAAGAGTAAAAGGTATAGAATTATATGCTCAAGCTATCAGGCCGCTGATAGGTTCTGGGCGTAACGTGCCTAATTTAGAACATAAAATATCCTGCCTTGGATTAATTGCTCAGAGGCAGCACGTGTGAGGCGGCAGGGCGGCCTTGTTGTGGGGATGGCGTCCGTCCCTCTAAGAGCCTCGAGCCTCGCCGCCAGAGCGTGTCTGGAACATAAGGGCCTTCCATCGGGGACACCGAGTCATAAATCACACTGTGTTTCTCACCAAGAATCCTTCACCACAGAAACGTTGTGAAACCGCTTCTTTATTGGGGATAAAGAGGATTTAATTCTGTGGTCCTCAGTGGGGCCCAGGCTTAGCGCTTGGGCGTTGACTGGTGACGGGCCTTTCCAAGCAGGTACTTAAGAAAATTCCAGAAAACTTTTGTAGCCACACCTTGGTCGAGGCCGTGGTGTCAAAGACCAGGGTGTGAGCCTGTGGGGATCAGAGTGGTCTTAGGGTTTGTTCATCAGTGAGCGGGAGAGGAGGACTGGATAGCGTAAAACAGAACCCTCTGAGGCTCGCTTACCCGCGCCTCTCCTTCAGAGCGTGGCCAGCCTCCCGCAGCGGCTGGTGGTGGTGAATGTTCCTGGCTTTGTGGGCTGTACCGTCTCCTCACCACGCCTCACAGAAGCTGCCGGAGACAACGCACAGCGAGCCTGTTGTGTTCCAGTGGAAATGTACTTATGGACCCTGAAATTTGAATTTTGTATTTTCACGGGTCATGAAATATTTTTCTTTGACCTTTCTTCAAAGACATAACAGCTTTAAGAACTGGCATTTCATTTTGAGCGCCTGCCCACCACCCTCCTTAGTCCTTCGTGACAAACTGACATTGTGCAGCCCAGGACCTCATGGGTGCCTTAAGTGCCAGAACATTTCCCGGTTGCGAGCACATGCTGTTGGCGGGGTGTGGTCCAGGACCCATGCAGGGGCCTTGCCAGATGTCCAGGGATGATCCCGGGGACCAGGCAGCTTCTGTCCAGACCGCACGGTCAGCGGGGCTCTCCGTCCTTCCGCAGGACGGTCACTTTCACCAGCAATTTAGCACGCGCTCAGGCAGGGGCAGTTAAAGTGAAAACGGGGTATTTTCTCATTGTTTCTCTTCACAGGTAAATTCCAAGTGAATTATTCTTGGTCACAGCTGAAGGTCAGTGTGCCCAGGCGTGACAGGGTGGTCAGACTCCTGCTGTGAGGGTACCCGGGCGCCCTTCACCATGGAATTTGCTGTTTCCACAGGGGCTTCTAGTCTGTTCCTTGTGTAAAGGGTTCAGCACCCTTTGGTTTTCTGCAAAGCAGCTGCAGTCCTGTCAACTTTTTCCCCCCCAAAGTTTGTTTTGAGACAGAGCGGGGGAGCGGCGGGGGTGGTGGTGAGAGAGAATCCCAAGCCGGTTCCACCCTCTTAGTGCAGAACCCGACACGGGGCTCGATATCCCGAACTGTGAGATCATGACCTGAGCGGAAGTCGGATGCTTAACCGCCTGAGCCACCCAGGTGCCCCTTTGAACACACGCGAGGAGGGCTCTGTGGTGTCTCTTCCTTTGCAGCTGCACAGGGCAGCTGTGATCATGAGGCTGGGTCTGTGCCCAGCGCTCCTCAGAGGCCGGGGGTCCAGAGGCAGGGGTCTGCTTGCTCTGGTGGGTCTTCCCACCCCCTGTCAGACTGTCCCAGATTTCGGGGCCACTCATGCTCCTGGTGCCCTGGAGGAAGTTGAGGCATCTGCTGTGGCCAGGCCTCCACGTCCGCCTGTGTGCCGGGGAGGAAGGCGTCTAGGAACGTGCACAAGGACCGCTGAGCCTCCCCGCCTGGGACGTGTGGCAGGTGGACCGGAGAGTGGCCTCCAACCCTCCATTGTGGGCTCCATCCGAGAAGGGCCTGAGGTCAAGGCCTAAAGCCAGTTCCCTCCCGCCCATCGTCTCTGGGCCTTATCGGGCCTCACAGCCCCTTCCCAGGACCTGGTGACCTCGCTCGTGCTGGCTCAGGTTCCCATGGCCCTGCCTGTGTCAGCCCCTAGCACTGGTGGCAGGGCAGGGGCAGGGGATGAGGTGACCCTGCGACGCCCAGCACTGGCTGCAGGTCCCGCTGGCACCTCTCATCCCCACTGGCTGCCAGCTCCTGCCCTCTGTGGTCAGGTCCAGCCACCCCATTATGACGGTAGGGGGGTGCATTCTGCCAAGGTAAGGATTCTTTCCTGCTTTTCCAAATCCTGCTCAAACGTCTGTTGATGCAGGTTTTTTATTTTGCTCCCTGTATCAGAGGGCTGGGCTTCGTTTATTTTTGTAAACTGGTTTCCCCTTACCTGTGGGTCTGGTCTTTTAGCTGGCAGAGTGACACATTTGTTGTTAAAAAGTGGTTTTTCGGGGCACCTGGGTGGCTCAGTCGGTTGAGCGTCTGACTTTAGCTCAGGTCATGATCATAGTCTGTAAGTTTGAGCCCCGCACCGGGCTCTGTGCTGATGGCTCGGAGCTGGGAGGCTGCTTCGGATTCTGTGTCCCCCTCTCTCTCTGCCCCTCCCCCACTCATGCTCTGTCTCTCTCTGTGTGTCAAAAATAAATAAAAACATTAAAAATAATTATTTTTAAAACAGTGGGTTTTCCTTCATTAGGTACTCAAACTTGGTTTCACTGAATTGCCAAAACAGGAGGGAAATAGAGCTACCTGAGCAGATGGAGCCTTTGAGCTGCGTTTGTCCCAGCTTTCCCCCAAAGTCCTGCTTGAGGCAGGGGCACAGGGGCAGGGGCACAGGGGCTCGAGGCAGGGGCTCCTGAGGGCCTGGGGGCCCAGCAAGTGGAAACCTGTTTGAAGGCTCCTCTTTCCCTCAGCAAACTTAGGATTTTCCCATTTCATCCTTGTTTAGGTATAAAACTGTTTTCCTCCACGAAATTGGTTGGCTAGGACTGTGTGCAGTGTTCACCCTGTGGTTTCGTCTGTGCCGACCCAGCACCGTGTACCCCAGAGTGTGCACACTCGGGGTTGAGCACGCTCTATTTTATTTTTTAATTCTAATTTTTTTTTTTTTAAAGTAGGCTCAGAGCCCAATGCAGGGCCTGAAGCCACAACCGTGAGATCAAGACCTGAGCTGAGGTCAGGAGTTGGATGCTTACCCGACTGAGCCACCCCGGGGCCCCTGCACGCTTCAGACACTGGTATATCCACTGCCACGGGGAGCCTGCGGGTTTGACCCCGGCGTGCGGTGGCCTGGTTAGTCAGAAAGCTTGTTATGAAACGCTTTAAGGAGACACGTGATGGTCACTGATAAACTCCCGTGTTCTGCTGTCGTGCGTAGTTTGGGCGGGTCCAGACGTCGTGCACCTACCCCGTTGGGATGGATTTGGATTCGGGTGCAGTTGCGGCCGGGGATGCTTTTCAGAGGTGCTCCTGGAGCGGTTTATTACACTGCACACACAGTCTTCTGCGCTCCTCTCTGCCACCTGTTTCTCCTCCCCCTCACACACGGTCACATGGTCACACTCACACAGCAGTTTGCATTCTATCCCTTAATTCCTGTTGGAGTGCAGATTCAAACCACGTTTGAGCTCCAGAACACAAAAGTGGTTGCCCTCCCACAAATACGATGCTATGACCTGGGAGGTTGGCCTCCCAGTTTGATAATATGAACAAAAACGAGAAGTTTGGAAAGGAAAACTGGGCTTTAAGTATAATTTTACAGTGTAGATAGTGCCTGTTTTTATCTGGTGATGGTTATTTTATTTTATTTAAAAACATTTTTTTTTAATGTTTATTTTTGAGACAGAGACAGAGCATGAATGGGGGAGGGTCAGAGAGAGAGAGAGAGGGAGACCCAGAATCTGAAGCAGGCTCCAGGCTCCAAACTGTCAGCACAGAGCCCCATGTGGGGCTTGAACTCATGAACCGCGAGATCATGACCTGAGCCGAAGTTGGATGCATAACCGACTGAGCCACCCAGGTGCCCCAGTAATGGTTATTTTAAAGGCTAGTGAACGCAAGGCACCTGGGTGGCTCAGTCAGTTAAGCGTCTGACTCTTGACTTTGACTCAGGTCATGATCTCACAGTTCAGGAGTTCAAGCCCCCCATTGGGCTCTGCACTAATAGCACAGAGCCTGCTTGGGATTCTCTGTCTCCCTCTCTCTCTGCCCCTCCCCTGCTGGCTCTCTCTCTCTCTCTCTCTCATTCTCAAAATAGATAAAAAGAACTTAAAGGCCAGTGAATGCATCCTTTTGGATGTCCCTCCATATCTCCACGTAAGCATCTTCCCATGTGTTTTATAACTTGCTGCTTGGAGTGCCTTATTTAGCCACCTTGTGGATTCTGAGCCCCCCAGGAAGATGTGTATGTGTGCGGGGCCGTGGAAGCCCCTTCTTCACCCTGGTCCCTGCTCCCCAGGGCGCTTGTCCTTAGAGTATTCTTTACAGCCAAAGTGGCATTAATTGGGAAGGTGCTGTGCCTTGCAGGGCTGCCTGCAGTGAGGGTGATGAAGGAAGGCACCCTCGTGCTCTGGCCAGATCCCGTACCCTGGAAGGCTGTGTGTGAGCCCACAACATGAGCAGACCGCGGTGTGCGTGGGCATCCCATACAAGCTTTTCATTTGAAAGCCAGCTTTTGTGATTGTGATGGGGAATTCCTCCTCTGTTCACGTCTGCATGTGTGGGTTCCTAGAAATTTAGCAATACAGACGATCACTTCCACACCAGCAGCATGGCACAAGGCTTTGGAATGATATTTTTTTAATTAATGAACTTTAATTTTTAGAGACATTTAGGATTATAGCAAAATTGAGCAGAAGGTACAGAGCCTTCTCAGACACCCTGGCCCCAGACACTCTCCGCCTCACCCTCGGTCAGCGCCCCCACCAGGGCATTCGTCCATAGATTGCACACTCTTGGTGCTGTACATTGTGTGGGTTTCGGTAAATGTATGATGACACAGTTTCCCCCATTATAGCATCCTGTATGGTAGTCTCCCTGGTCCCCAAATCCTCAGTGCTCTGCCTGTTCATCCCTGCCCCCGGCCCCTGCACCTGACCCTTTTACTGACTGCATAGTTGTGCCTTTTCCGGATTGGCACATAGTTGGACTCACACAGTATGCAGACTTTTCAGATGGTACATGGACTCCTGGTTGCTTCTGAGTTTTGACACTTACGAATAAAGCTGTAAACGTCGGGTGCAGGTTTTTGTGTGGACGTGGAGTGATATTTCTGCACAACCTTTGGATCTATACTGAGTCTGACACACCAGATGGCCGGGCCCACGTTTTCTCTTGGCAAAACCATTCCAACCTCATCCAGCCCTTTTTGGTTGTTAGCAAATCATAAACTGAGCCCCCACTTGGGCTGTCTTCTGCTGCATGTAGCCTAGCAAGGTGCCCCCGGGGAGGCCTCGGCAGAGCCGGTACCCTGAGCGGGTCGGAGCTGCTGGCCTGGCCTCCTGGCCCGCAGCTTCCTCCTCAGCGTCTGCACCTGCGGGGGGTGGGTTCCAGCCCATCCACTGCCCCCCGGCCTGCACAGCGAGCTCTGTTATGAGGTGATCCTCATACGGTAGAAAGTACTTGCTCCCTCCCAGGGCTTTGTCACGTGTGTTTTTCATTTTTTTTTAACATTTTTTTATGTTTATTCATTTTTGAAAGACAGAGACAGTGCACAAGCAGGGGTGGGGTGGAGAGAGAGGGGGACACAGAATCTGAAGCAGGTTCCAGGCTCGGAGCTGTCAGCACAGAGCCCGACGTGGGGCTCGAACTCACGAACCGTGAGATCATGACCGGAGCCGAAGTCGGACGCTCAACTGACTGAGCCACCCAGGCGCCCCATGTTTTTCTAATTAAGACAGTCCCCTTCACCCGATCATCAGGTGGGCTGATCTCGAGTCCTGAGAACAGAAGATGCTTCCCACCCGCTTTTTCTTATTTTCTGTTCAGGAGGGAGATTACGAAATGAGTCATCGTTTCGTGGTGGCTTTGTTGGTGTCGCAAGGCAGCGAGACACGGTCTCTCCCCTTTTCGAGGGCGTCCCCAGAGCACCGGCTGGGCTCCCGCTTCCCGCCTGCAGCTGATGGGCACCCGGGCCCAGCTGGGGCGCCCCAGGAAGGCCTGCACCCCGCTGTCTGCATGGACTCTGTGGCCCGATGCCCAACAGAAGCAAATGTCTGGGTACTTGGTTTGAAAACGGTGTCTGAGAAGGCAGGTGGTTTCTTCTTCTAGCCCTTTTTCTGGCATTTTCCTTGCACGGGAGGGTGCTGCTGGAAGGGGTTAAAAGTGGAAGGTGGGACTGCAGAGGTGGTTCTGGAAGTCAGTGTCTAGACCCACACAGTGGGCCTGGAAGACGACAAGTGAAAGAGAGGCAAGACCGTTTCTGTCCCCAGGCTCCTTGCATTTCCTGCAGTGGAAACCTGGCCTCTGGCACCAACCGCTTAATGCAGAACATTAAACGCCATTCATGTTGAAAGGGGATGAAACGAAATTTGCTTCACTTTTTCAGAGGTCTCCAAATAGCCATGAAAAATCGTTTTTTCCTGCCACCAATTAACATCAGCTCTCGTGGCTTTAGGTGGCTGTCGCAAGCAGGACGCGGGGAGCTGGCCCCCGAGCCCGCGGACTGCCATAGACTTTGGGCCTCATGCGAGTGGGGAGTGGGAAGCCCACCGTCTGGTCCTCCAGCGGCCCGAGTGTGGCCTGTGGTGTCGGCAGAAGACTCGGGCTGGTCTGCGGGGCCGTGAGACGCCGTGGGACAGCGGGAAGCGGTGCGCTCGCTGGGCTCCCCGGGCACCACTTACTTGAGCAGCCAGTTGTGGGAGCTGCTGACAGGTCCTGGAGTCCCGACTGCAGACCCCCCAGACTTTGGGTTCCATGTTGTGCCGTCAGGCACACTGGAAAGTGACAGTGGCGCTTTCTCCCTCCCCGTGCTGTAGGGGGTTTATTCCTGCAGGTGCCTGATGGCCTCTTCGGGAAGAAAGGCCTGAGCATCGCTGTGTCTCCTATGGCCCTGTGTCATGCGCCTGAAGCCCCTGCCTGGGAGTGGGAGGTGGTTGGGTTTTTCCGTCTGTCCGTCCTCGTTGGGGCTGGGGAAGCAGCTGCGCTGCAGACAGCAAGGCCTTGTCCACCCCAGATGTTCTCGGGGTTGTCAGGGATAGCCTGTGCCCTCCCGCTCCTGTCCCCCACTCCTCCCCATGGCTCCCAGGGCTGCTGCAGCAGGTGCCTCTCAAACACAGGCCTCTCCCTCCAGGGGGCCCCCTTCGGTTCCCTGAATGCCCCGGATTCCCTGTGGCACTGGGCCCTCCACGGGCAGACCTGCCTGCCATAGTCTCTCCCTGCTGATGCCCCAAGATTGCCTGCTGTCTCATGTCAGCACCTCCTCCAGGAAGCCTTCCTGGTCTCCTCACGCCATCAGAGCCCCAGCCATGGATTCTTACTAACTCCGGAGTTCCCCCTTCTGGGTCCTTCAGGCATGATGGAATGACTCGTGTAACCAGTTCACTTATTCAGCAGGTACTCGCTGAGCACCCACAGTATTCTGGCCGCTATTGTGAGTGCTGTGGAGCCTGGAAGCCACTCCAGCCGGAAGAGAGGAGGAATTCCTGAGAACGCCACCTTGCGACAAGCAGGACTTCCTTGCTCTCACGCGAGACGGAGTGTGGCAGTGCGGTGGGTGCGGCCGCTGCCGTGGCATCACGGCCAGGGCGCTCCAGTCGGCCTTTCCTTCATGTTCCAGGCGGCTGCCACCGCTCCAGCCTGCACATACGCCAGGTCAAGGAAGGAAGAAAGGGAAGGAGGTGGTGCCTGCCACTTTTGCTGTTGTTGTTGTTTTTTAAATGCAAAGTTCAGCAGACTTCTTACTCGTTGGCCAGCATTATCACCTAACATTCGCTACCTGTGCTGGAGCTTACGTTCTAGTGAAGGCAACACAGGGCACACAAGCAAAACACATCTAATGTAATTGCATGTGACGTAAGTGTTGTAAATAGAAGGGATGGAGGATGTAGACTGTTTTGGGAAGATTTCTCTGAGAAGGTGTTGTGTGAGTAGGCTTATGAGTTAAGTGACAGAAAGGCCGCTGTGCCAGCATGTTAGGAAGAGATGTTTCAGGGAGCTTCAGCAGCAGGTGCAAAGGCCCTGAGGCACAAGTGAGGTCTGAGTGTTTAAACAGCAGCAGAAACAGAGTGAAATCAGGGGCCCTGGTCAGAGATGAGGGCAGGCAGGCAGGGAGGGCACCAGCATGTGTAGGGCTGGTCAGGTCACATTTTTAGGGATTTATGATGTGAAAGAAGGGGTAAGATCTGGTTTGCTTTTGTGTGCGTGCATTTTATTCAACCCATTTTTAACCCAAAAAATCTCATGCCTCAAGAGTTTTTATTTTACTCAGAAAAGCATTAACAGTCCCTTGTTTTACACAGATGAGATTGAGGCCATGATGATTTTAGAACATTTGCTGTTGTCATTTGTCTTTGTCATGTGGGATTTTAACACAGTGTTTTCTCCTTATAAAAGGAACTCGTTTACTATGAACTCAGAACATGCCGGTAACAGAAAAAATGTTTTAAATTGTTCTATCTGTATTGATTTTTAAAAACAGACTTTATTTTGGAGTAATTTTAGATATATACAAAAGCTGTGGCACAGATGGCCCAGCAGGCGTGAGTTGACTTTTGTGGTCCTTTCCCCCAGTAGGCCCTTTTTGTCTTGTTGAATTTCCAGCACCTTCTCCTAGCGACTGATGCATCAGGGGCATGTTTGTTGGTTTTTGCTCGCTGGTTAGTGCTGTCGCCATGTGCTGGCTGGGCTCCCGTCCGTCCTCAGCGACTCCGAATCTCTCTCCCACCCATTCCTTACACACCTGCTAGAGGAAGCTTCCAAATGGGCAAACCGGGTGGCTTCTCCCCCGTCTAATCTTCTAGGGCCCCTCGGGGCAAGGCCAGGCTCATCCATTGGCCTCACGTGCTGTGCAGCCCGGGCTTGCTGTGGCACCTGCCTCCTCGCCCGCTCCTGGCCCCTCCGTGCCGTGCCCGCCTCGGCCGCTGTCTGCCCGGGCGTCTCGCCTGCCTGTCTCCTGTTATGAGCCAGCCCTCCATGTGGATGTCGTTTCCTCCAAAAATTCTTCCTCCTCACCTGTCCCCCCACTGGTATGGCCTCCCTGTAGTCCTGAGGGGCTGGCCTGGCCCTGGACTTGGTGCCCGAGCATCTTGTCTCGCTGCCAACCAGCGAGTGTCTTCACCGGGCCTTGTTCCTTTCTTGGCTCGCTTCTCGGGGTCAGGCGCCTGGCTCTGTCTGGGTTGGTCTCTGGAGCGCGGGGCATTGGCTGTGCGAGGGTGTGGGACGGGAGCTGTCGTGCTCACACGGCTCGGAATCCCGTCGGCTCCTTTGTGCTGCCTCGCTCCTGGCCGGCCCCGTGTGTGTCTGGCATTGTCGCTTTCCAGGCGGTACCTCCCCCCAGCCTGTGTTGGGACACGCTGGCTCCCCGACACGTTCGCCGACTATTGAAGCCTCTTCTTGCTGTCCCCCTGGTGTCAGCGACGCCCCACCCAGCCTGCGAGCCTCCCTCCGCCCTCGACGGGCTCTGCCTGACTTGTAACACACCCGTGCTGTGTCACACTTGCTGTCCGCCTGGGGCTTCCCGTCCACGCACTGCCCGCCACGCCACACGGCCCAGCGCTGCTGTCCGGGGACATGTTATCCGTGACGCGGTAGGCTGCTCTAGGACATCGGCTAGTTTTTACTTTTGCTGGTGGAAGGACTCGGTGCATGCGTGCCTGTTGTCTACAGGAGAGAAAGCACGTAGGGCTCCCTTTCTGGCAGGTTCATATAAAATGCTGTTAAAATTTGCTGTTTTTGCTCTTTTGGCAAAGTAGTAGGCGGTGGGTTGTGGTAATTATCTCTGACTAGCCGCGGTTCTGCTAACGGGCTTAGGTAAACCCAGCAGCGCCAGAGAAAATACAGCCCCACCAGGCCTCGCCCAGGACCTGGGCCTGGGTACCAGGCCTTAGTCCTAGGGAAGGCAGGTCTGGAATCCTGGCGTTCAGGAAACTGAAGTGGGATTTGGCTTCTCTTCTGTTAACCGATAACAGAGTCTCAGGAGCAAACCGCTGAGACCTCACGCAACCCCATGACTGGCTGATTGGTTGTGGCCCCAGGTGACCCCAGCCGCTCACCCATAACTCTGATCTCAACTCCCCAGTTATTGCCACTACAGACTGGTTGCCCTTTTTTGGTTCTTGCCATGATTTGGAAAGAGCGTCCCCTGCTCTGTGAGTAACACACGGTGTTCTGTGCTCTCAGGCAATAGTGTGGTTCGTCCAAGCCTGTCCTCACCTGATGAGGGTGGACTGCTCTTTGTGTGTGAGGTTAGACCAGGCGGGCCAGGTTGGCACCACGTTGCCGGGCGTGGGGTGCATGTTGGTGTTGGTACAGCGGTGGGCAGGCCAAGCTTCAGGGTCCTTTGTGTCCCATTCAGAAATGCGGTTCCCGGGGTGCCTGGGCAATATTTGGTTCAGAGACCACCATTGCAGCCCTAACCCTGCATTCGAGGCCAACAGTCTCCAAGTCCAGCCACCCCTAACTGACTGTGGTCGGAGCCTGGCCACCAGGGTGAGGCCTTATAACATGCCAGGTCCTTTTACCAAGGAGTGAGCAGGACCGAGGTCTCCAGAGACCATTTCTCCATGTGGTGGAGACGGGGGAGGCAGGCCTCATGCCTGTGGCCATCTGTCAGTTTCACCACCCTGGCCTAACCTTCTCCCGACCCCCGTGTGTATACTCAGATGGGTCTCCCCCTTGTGCCTTGCGGTAGGGGTGAGAGTTGGCTGTGTCCTGTGCACAGGGAGGCCCTTCCCCACAGGAGCAGTGGTCCAGTGGCCTGTTCACCATCTTCCCTGTGTTCTGCAGGCCACGGAACAGCCCAGCGAGGGTGGTGGAATCAGAACTGTCGTTGCTGTTTTATTGGTGAGAAAATTGAGTCCTGGGAAGGAAGATGGGCGACTAGTGTTCCATCCTTCTCCTGCTTGGAACGTGTGCCAGAGTGAATTTGTGCGTGGTGCTGGGTCCACACTCTGGGCTATGAATTGGGACACGTGCCAGAGTGAACTTGTGCCGTGGTGCGGGGTCCACACACCAGGCCGTGAATTGGGACACGTGCCAGTGTGAACTTGTGCATGGTGCTGGGCCCACACTCCGGGATGTGAATTGGGATGTGTGCCGGCGCGAGCTTGTGCATGGTGCTGGGTCCACACACTGGGTCGTGAATTGGGGCACGTGCCAGCGTGAACTTGTGCGTGGTGCTGGGTCCACACTCTGGGCTGTGAATTGGGACGCGTGCCAGAGTGAACTTGTGCGTGGTGCTGGGTCCACACACCAGGCCGTGAATTGGGACGCGTGCCAGCGTGAACTTGTGCGTGGTGCTGGGTCCACATTCTGGGCCGTGAATTGGGACGCGTGCCAGCGTGAACTTGTGCGTGGTGCTGGGTCCACACTCCAGGCCGTGAATTGGGATGCGTGCCAGCGCGAACTTGTGCGTGGTGCTGGGTCCACACTCCGGGCCGTGAATTGGGACGCGTGCCAGCGTGAACTTGTGCGTGGTGCTGGGTCCACACTCCGGGCCATGAATTGGGACGTGTGCCAGCGTTGAGCTTGTGCGTGGTGCTGGGTCCACACACCGGGTCGTGAATTGGGACGCGTGCCAGCGTGAACTTGTGCGTGGTGCTGGGTCCACACTCCGGGCCGTGAATTGGGACGTGTGCCAGCGTGAACTTGTGCGTGGTGCTGGGTCCACACTCCGGGCCATGAATTGGGACGTGTGCCAGCGTGAACTTGTGCGTGGTGCTGGGTCCACACTCCGGGCCGTGAATTGGGACGCGTGCCAGCGTGAACTTGTGCGTGGTGCTGGGTCCACACTCCGGGCCGTGAATTGGGACGTGTGCCAGCGTGAACTTGTGCATGGTGCTGGGTCCACACACTGGGTCGTGAATTGGGACGCGTGCCAGCGTGAACTTGTGCGTGGTGCTGGGTCCACACTCCGGGCCGTGAATTGGGACGTGTGCCAGCGTGAACTTGTGCGTGGTGCTGGGTCCACACACTGGGTCGTGAATTGGGACGCGTGCCAGCGTGAACTTGTGTGTGGTGCTGGGTCCACACTCCGGGCCATGAATTGGGACGCGTGCCAGCGTGAACTTGTGCGTGGTGCTGGGTCCACACTCCGGGCTGTGAATTGGGACGCGTGCCAGCGTGAACTTGTGCGTGGTGCTGGGTCCACACACTGGGTCGTGAATTGGGGCACGTGACAGCGTGAACTTGTGCGTGGTGCTGGGTCCACACTCTGGGCTGTGAATTGGGACGCGTGCCAGCGTGAACTTGTGCGTGGTGCTGGGTCCACACTCCGGGCCGTGAATTGGGACGCGTGCCAGCGTGAACTTGTGCGTGGTGCTGGGTCCACACTCCGGGCCGTGAATTGGGATGCGTGCCAGCGTGAACTTGTGCGTGGTGCTGGGTCCACACTCTGGGCTGTGAATTGGGATGTGTGCCAGCGTGAACTTGTGCCGTGGTGCGGGGTCCACACACCAGGCCGTGAATTGGGACATGTGCCAGTGTGAACTTGTGCATGGTGCTGGGCCCACACTCCGGGATGTGAATTGGGATGTGTGCCGGCGTGAGCTTGTGCGTGGTGCTGGGTCCACACACTGGGCCGTGAATTGGGACGCGTGCCAGCGTGAACTTGTGCGTGGTGCTGGGTCCACACTCCAGGCCGTGAATTGGGATGCGTGCCAGCGCGAACTTGTGCGTGGTGCTGGGTCCACACTCCGGGCCATGAATTGGGACGCGTGCCAGCATGAACTTGTGCGTGGTGCTGGGTCCACACTCTGGGCCGTGAATTGGGACGCGTGCCAGCATGAACTTGTGCGTGGTGCTGGGTCCACACTCCAGGCCGTGAATTGGGATGCGTGCCAGCGCGAACTTGTGCGTGGTGCTGGGTCCACACTCCGGGCCGTGAATTGGGACGCGTGCCAGCGTGAACTTGTGCATGGTGCTGGGTCCACACTCCGGGCCGTGAATTGGGACGCGTGCCAGCGTGAACTTGTGCGTGGTGCTGGGTCCACACTCCGGGCCATGAATTGGGACGTGTGCCAGCGTTGAGCTTGTGCGTGGTGCTGGGTCCACACACTGGGTCGTGAATTGGGGCACGTGACAGCGTGAACTTGTGCGTGGTGCTGGGTCCACACTCTGGGCTGTGAATTGGGATGCGTGCCAGCGTGAACTTGTGCGTGGTGCTGGGTCCACACTCCGGGCCGTGAATTGGGACGCATGCCAGCGTGAACTTGTGCGTGGTGCTGGGTCCACACTCCGGGCCGTGAATTGGGACGCGTGCCAGCGTGAACTTGTGCGTGGTGCTGGGTCCACACACTGGGTCGTGAATTGGGATGCGTGCCAGCGTGAACTTGTGCGTGGTGCTGGGTCCACACTCCGGGCCGTGAATTGGGACGCGTGCCAGCGTGAACTTGTGCGTGGTGCTGGGTCCACACACTGGGTCGTGAATTGGGATGCGTGCCAGCGTGAACTTGTGCGTGGTGCTGGGTCCACACTCCGGGCCGTGAATTGGGACGCGTGCCAGCGTGAACTTGTGCGTGGTGCTGGGTCCACACTCTGGGCCGTGAATTGGGACGCGTGCCAGCGTGAACTTGTGCGTGGTGCTGGGTCCACACTCTGGGCTGTGAATTGGGACGCGTGCCAGCGTGAACTTGTGCGTGGTGCTGCATCCACACTCTGGGTTATGAATTGGGATGCGTGCCAGCGTGAACTTGTACGTGGTGTTGGGTCCACACACTGGGCAGTGAATTGAGGGCAGATGGCACGGGGCCAGGCAGCAGGAAACTGGCAGTGGCTGCAACATCCTGTTTCCAGGGCAACGGTGGCAACGGTGCCGGCTGCGTGTCTGTAGTCCCTGTGGTCCTACAGATGTTTCCTGAGGTTCGATTCTGGCTGTGGTTGGACTGTGGCCAGTCTTGGTTCCTACAGTTGTCTGAGCTTGTTTCTCCAGCCTTCCCAGCAGTTCTGGGAGTTATGGAACAGCCTTTCAGTAAATTGCTTTTGTGCTTAAATTAGCTGCTATGAGGTTCTGATGCTTTCCATTCGGAGCCGTGCCTGGGACAGGGGCTCATGGCTTTTCATGGTCTGGATCTGAGGCCTGCGCCCAGATCTGCGAGGAAACCACTTTCAGCCTGACAGGCATGGCCTAGGTAGGAGATGTGAGTTCATGGTTAACAAAAACCAGTTTCTATGCAGGACTGCTCAGAGCTTTTAACACACTAACGTGCATGGTGAGTTTCCCAGGAGGGGATAGTGCACCCACATTTCTCTGAGTAGTCTTTAGTCTTCTAGAACACACTGTGGGAAATGCTGTGCCAGACTCTTGGCCTGGATGGTGGAAATGCTGCTCATCTACTTCGTCTGTTTGATAAGCCTCTCATGTATGTGATGCATCTGTCTTCAGTGGAGCCCTGACTCCTGGTAGCAGACCCCTCAGGGTGACAGGAAACATCCATAGATGTGAGGGCTCCGAGGAATGAGGGAAGGCTCCGGGGGGCTGGGGAGGGGTGGCCACCCGCTGTTTACGACGGTAAGGATTTTGGTGCTGTTGGATAAGATTTTACAGAGGAGAGCCGATGCTCTGTGTGACAGGATCGAAGGCCAAGGGCATGTGGTTAAAATGTCAACTGTGACAAGATGGTAATCCCAAATCCTTCCCGGAGGCCAAGTGTCTGCCCATGTTCCCACTAGTCCAGGCCCTGTGGTTTAGGTGTCCCTTACCCCACAGATAAAGGCACTTGTGGCAAAGTGACAGGCTGTGGTGGGAGGCCACCCCCCTGCTTCCTGCCCCTGCATGGCGAAGTGGGGATCCATGGACGTTGGGGTGGTCGAGGAGTGCGACATGTCAGAGCATCTGTGACATTGGGCGAACATCACAATCCCGTGTCCCCTCACTGGGAACTGAGAGGAGTCTATTTCAGATCCCGGTCAAGACGCACAGAAAAGTGCGTGTTGAGCAGGGTGGCTCTGCAGCCCGGGGCTTGGGATGGAATCTCAGGGTGATGCTTACACACTGTGTAGTTTGGGGGTACTGCTTGACCTCATCAGGGCCATAAATGCACTTCTCCTCGTGGCTGCTGGGAAGACAGATGAGGGAGTTGGTGTGTGGCTTTAGCAGCAGGTGGAAGGATGGGGAAGGGAAGAGGTCAGGGTAGGGGTGGTGAGGCTGGCCATGTGGGGAAGTCAGGAAGAGGACGTGTGGTGGAGGGACTGCAGTATCAGGCCCCTGAGCTGCCTGGAGGGACGGCCGGCCTGCGGGTGGGGGTAGGAAGGGTGCATGAGCGCGGACCTCGAGGGGCTCAGCAGACCCGGCGTGTGGAGGCCGGGGTAAGTGCTCAGGGCCACGCTGTCCCCGTCACAGCCGGGCAGCAGGAAGGCAGCCACAGCCAGCATGCAGACAGACGAGCGAGGCCACGTCCTCACAAAACGTGATTTACGAAAGCAGGTGTCAGGCTGCCTGTGGCCTGTGGGCTGCAGTTTTCGGACCCTGCTGTAGCCCCTTTGTGTAATTGGCAGCTGATTTATTGTTCGGGGCGAGGGGCGGGAAGGGGTGGGAAGGGCCCAGGTGTAACTCGGGTCCCAGGGAAGTCCTTCCTCACATGAGAGTTGATGAGGCCTCGGGGAGAATGGGGTGGAAATGAGCGGAGCTGGCAGTGGTAGGAGCTTGATGGTGTGAGCGGGGGAGGAGAATCCCTAGGGTGAGTCCTGGGCGTGGTGGGGGTGACGATGGACGGCAGTGACGTCCCTGAAAAGCCGCGTGTGCAGGAGAGCATTTTTGCAGGGTTACGTCGCGGACAGTTCATCGGAGGTGCCTGCGGACAGAGCTGTGATCAGCAGCCCAGCCCACAGGTCAGGAGCAGCGCACGGTCTGGGTGGGGGGTGAGGCTGTCGCTGTTTCGGTGCATGGCTGGTGGCTGCCGTGGGGCCGAGCGCGGGGAAACGCTGGCATATGAGGTCACGCGGTTTGCGGGAGGAGGGGCTGCAGGGAGGGAACAGGCTCCGGGGCCTGGGCTGGTCCCCTTTCGCGTCCCCACAGCCCACCCTTGGCTCTCATCTTCTGCCCGCAGTTGGGGTGGTTTTTATCCAATGTCGGTTTGCCCGGACCTCCCACCTGGCTCCTCCCCACCCTCGCCGTACCTGCTCGTTCTCCCCAGCCTTTGGTCCGCTGACCGAAATGAATATCTGTCAATTAACAGGGACAGTGCATCATAGGAGAGCTTTTATGTGTTTGTACGTTTCTCTGAAAGTAAGTGAAGTGCACGGTTGGCCCTTGAACAGCATGGGATTAGGGACGCTGACCTACGTGCAGTCGAAAATCTGCGTGTGACTTTTGACTCCCAAAAAATTTAGCTACTAAGAGCCTACTGTTGACCTTCCTGTGAAAATATCCGGTTATCACCTTTTGTATGTTTGTGTTATATACTGTGTTCTTATAAAAAAAGTAAGCTAGGGAATGTATTAACATCATAAGGCAGAAAAAATATATTTATAGTTCTGGGGTGCCTGGGTGGCTCAGTGGGTTAGATGTCCGATTTGGGCTCAGGTCATGATCTCATGGTTGGTGAATTCAAGCCCCATGTCTGGCTCTGTGCTGATGGCTCGGAGCCTGGAGCCTGCTTCCGATTCTGTGTCTCCTCCTCTCTCTGCCCCTCCCCCACTGTGCGCGCGCTCGCGCTCTCTCTCTCTCTCTCTCTCTCTCTCAAAAATAAACGTAAAAAAAAATACATTTACAGTCCTGTATGGGAAAACCGTGCACAGTGGCCCACGCAGGGCAGACCCGTGTTGTTCAGGGTCAGCTGTGTGTGTTCTCCATGTGTGCATGGGGCTCACTCCCAGCCAGCACAGCTTCCACTGCACAAGAGCTGTGTCCACCTTCACTCCACGATGCCTTGCTTTTAAATGTACTTTGTTCAAAATATCTGGTGGCTTCAGCCTGTGTTGGTGAGAAAGTTGGTAACTGTTTGTTGAAGCAAGGTTAGCTTGGCTCTAGGGACCCCATAGAGGGAGCTCTGGTCATTTTCGCCTCTTCGACTGAGCCCTGGTTCAAGGTGAGGCTAGGGAGTAATTGAAGGAAGGCGTGTGTGCCGCTGGTCGGCTGCTCTAGTGGTCCTGGTAGTTTTCTGTCTCTGAAGTAAGTGCAGTACAAAGACGACGCATCCGATGATTAGGTTCCAAGAATGGGGAAGAACTTCAGAAGACGTTTGTCTTCAGTAACTGGTGCTCGTTGTGCTTTAAGAGGGACCACGCTTTTTCACGTGTACTTAATTGCTTTAAAATCGTCTTTTACAGGTGCGTGGGAGAATGGACAAGACCTGTGAAATGAACTACAAGGTGGTGGACAGCCCGCTGGGGGAGATTGAGATCTCTGCCTGTGAGCAGGGTGTGCATGAGATCAGGCTGCACGGCGGGAAGACCCCCGACGCCGGGTGAGTCCCCTGCAGTCCCCTCTGCGCGGTATTTGTTGAGAGTGGCACAGAAGCGGTGGGTACTGCGGTGTGGTACGGAGCCACGGGCCGGCAGCCACCAACCTCAGCCTGGCCCGTGGCTGGGCCGAGACTTTGCGTCAGCAGCATCTGCTGATGTCTGTGCGTCCTCTGCCTGCAGGTAACCACAGGGGCACGGCTCTCGCTAGTGGCCCATGACGTCTAATTAACATACACATTTACAGGGGCGCCTGGGTGGCTCAGTCCATCCAGTGTTTGACTCTTGATTGCAGCTCAGGTCATGATCCCAGGGTCATGGGATCAAGCCCCACCTCAGGCTGTGCACTGAGTGTGGAGCCTGCTCGGGATTCTCGCTCCCTCTGTCCTCCCCTACCCACCCCCCCCCCCCCCAGCTCGCATTCTCCTTCCCTCTCTGTCTCTAAAATAAACAAAAAAACATTTACAGAGTAGTCGATGGACTATAAGCCTTAAATATTTTGATTCTTCAACAAGTGTGGGAATCTCTCTGGAAGATTGGTGACCGGGATTGGGGGGGAAATGCTTCCCTGATCTTGATGCTTTTAAATCAGGACCAGCCTTCGTTGTTCAGAGTCTGCCAGGTGAGTTTCCTGCTAAAGTCTTGGAACTGCTTGATTTGGAGCTCTCGTGGCCCCTGTGGTGTCACACAGACGGGGGTGGGGGGGCGGTTGAGCATGGGGGGAGCCCCCCAGCATGATGTTAGAGCGCTGCCTTTTCGAACAGGACACGTGCTTCTCTTCTGACAGATCTCCACCGTATTTCTCTTAATTGTAAAAACATAAAAAATTTAAAGCACTCCTTAACGTTTGGTTCTGAAATGTAACGTTTCCTCCATCCATCGATTGTGAGTCGTCGTATTAAAATTTCAGTTCTCGTTACTTCTGACAGAAGAGGGAAAAACCGCCCACTCCTGCTCAGTGTTTGTCTTAACCGGCTAATAAACACAATGCCAGAGAACATTAGATAAAGAAAATACATAGAAACATAAAAATTGATTTTAATGGACCCCTGTCAGAGACCGCCATAATGAGCGCGGGCACGGTAATAAATACCCGTTTTCGCCTCCAGTGTCGAGATTTTTTCCTGTCGAGCTGCATGTTACAATCAATAGTACTTTTTTTTTTTTAAGACCAAAAAAAAAAAATAAGCAAACCTTTGAACTATATGAATACACTCTTCTCTTTCTATGAAAACCATCTGGCCACGGTGCTCAGAAAATCACAGACACCAAATAATTCGTGGGGAATGTCATTTTGTCTCTTAGCATATTCACTTGCCCAATAAATCACAGAAATTTTGTGGAACTTTTTGCTTTAAGAAAAAATTCCTTGAAGTGAATTTGGGGAAGAAAATAAAACATAGACGTTTCGTTAAATGCCCACTCTGGGTGATGAGAACACAAGAGGAGGCTTAATTCTGAGCTGCTTTCTGCATCAGGATTGGGTTCAGCCTGAAGCAGTCGTCCGGATGGCTTTAGTAATACGCTCGTAGATGAGCAGTGGAGGCTGGGTCTCATGGCTGCCTCCGGCTTTCCTCTGCCTCTCCAGGCTGTGGCCCTCATTCTGGTGCTTTGGGCCGGCCTCTGGGGTGCGAGCTGCCACGCTCCCCTTCTGGGCAGAGGAGAGAGAAAGGGACCCACCCCCCTTTCCAGAAGGAGCCCCTAGCATCCTCCTGTCACAGGGCCACCACCGGGCTGGGAGCCAGGATAGGCGAGATTCTGTGTGTAAGGGGGAGTGGGAAATGAGTTTTAACCAGTAGTCTGTTATACACCCACGGTTAACTTTAGGAAGGGACATTTAAAAGTTACAGATTCAAAAATTCTTTATGAATACTCAGGGTTGATAATTCTTTTTCAAGTGACAGAAAATCGAGGTGAGGTTTTGAGAAAAGTGTACAAGCCAAATGGCCACCAGCCTAAACCAAGATCTGGAACTCTCTAAACCACCTGTTCCCTTGTGCTCCCTGTGAGTCCCGGCTCCTGTTGGCATCTACCGTTCCCATTTCTGTCTTGATTAACCGCTCATTCTTGAGCTTTATATAGAGTTTAGGGTATAGTCTTCTGTACTGGATTCTTTGTTCAGCGGCGTTTTGAGGGTCACCCCTGTTGTGTGTCAATTAGTAGGTCCTTCTTGGTGGTGAATGTAGTTTATTCTAGGAATACTCCACAGTTTTATCAGGTCTCCTACTGATGGAATTTGAATTGTCCAATTTTTGGCTAGTTGGAGTAAAGTTGAAAGTTTTGTTCAAGCCTCTTTGGACCCCTTTTTGCTTCTCTGGAGTCAGCTCCAAGGTGTGGGATTGCTGGATTGCATGGCAAATGTATGTTTAACCTCCTAAGAAACTGCCAAAACTTTTCCCCAAGTGGAACCATTTCATACTCCCTTCCATCAGAAATTGCAGGAGTTTCCATCTCTCTGTGCTCTCACTGATATGTGTTAGTTTCTAAAGTTTCAGCCATTCTAGTGGGTCTGAAACATTCTCGTTCTGATTTTAACTTTCCTCATGATCTCCTCTAACCACCTTTATCGACCACTCCTGCCTTTTCATTGTGCGGCGTCTGCGTGGGTCTTCTGCCCATTTTCGATGGGCATCCTGTTTGTTTTATCATTGATTTGTGCTTCTGGTTACAAGTCCTTTATCAGATATGTGTATTACCATATGTATTTCACAACTGGATGCTTGTTTTTATTCTAGTGCCATCTTCCAATGAGAAGTTCCTAATTTTGAGGGACTACAACTTAATGATTTTCTTAGCATTTTTTGTCTTTAAGATTTGCCTACTGTTAATTTCTCCAATATTTTCTGATAAATTCTTCTAAAACTTGATAATTTCGGGCTCTTATGTTTAGATCTAGGACCCATCATCTTGAACCACCTTGTTGTGGTGAGGTACTCAGTTTTTTTTCCAGTTACTTAGTTTTCTCCTCATTTAGGAGGAGAAAACAACTTTCTAAATTGAATTCCCTTAGCACATTTGCCAAATCAATTGACTACTTGTGTGCGTCCCTATGTCTGGACGTTCTGTGGTTCAGGTGATCGCTTCATCTGTCCCACACCAGAACTGCGTGGATGTGATTGCATAGCTTTGTGGTAAGTCTTGAATTAAGGTAATGAGTCTTCTAACTTTTTTTTTTTTTCCCCTAAAGACTGTTTTGGCTTCAGTGCCTTTAAATTTCCATATTAAAGAATCAAGGTGTCTAGTATTGATTGGGATTTTGGTTGGGGGTTCATTAAATTTTTGTACCCAAATTGGGAGGGTTGACCACTTTAAAAACTTTCCAATTTATGAACATGGTTTATGTCTCCATTCATTCGACTTGTCTTTAATTTTCTCCTGTGTTCTAGTTTCCAGCATAGAGATCTCGTATGTTTTTTGTACATCTGACTTCTAAATATTTTGGTGTTCTAAATTAGTTTAAAATGGTTTTTTACTGGCTGCTGGTACATCGTTTTTTATGTTGATTTTTGATATGTTGATCTTCTGTCCTCTTACTGAATTAATAGTTGTAGGAATTGTTTTGCAGATTCCTTAGGACTTCTGCTATAGAAAGTCGGTCCTGTGACTAAAGACAACTTTCTGATCTTTATGCCTTTTATTTCCACTTTCACCACTGACTGGACCCTCTGGTGTATGGGGTAAACGTTGTGACGGTGGACATTCTTCCCCTGTTCCAGTCATGGGGGCTTTCGGTTCCCGAGCCATGGTGCTGCCCCTGTGGGTCCCATAGGTGTCTTTTCTCGGATGGAAAATACTTCCTCTACATGGTAGATTTTGTTAGTCTTTTTGTACGTGTCTCAACGTTATTATTACTACTTTTTTAAACAAGTGGTGAGGAGTGCCTGGGTGGCTCAGTAGGTTAAGCGTCTGACTTCAGTTCAGGTCACGATCTCATGGTTCGTGAGTTCGAGTCCCACGTCGGGCTCTGTGCTGACGGCTCAGGGGCCTGGAGCCTGCTCAGGATTCCGTGTCTCACTCTCTCTCTTTCTCTCAAAAATAAACATTAAAATACATTTTTTTTTTTAAACAAGTGATGAAGCAAGATTTTATAGCCATCTTGAAATGCTGGACTATGTCACGTAGTTCATGATCTCTCCCTGCATGCCCCCCCCCCCCCCCCCCCCCACCATATTACTGGCTTAAATTTGCCATTTTTTCTAGTACTTATGTGTTTACATTCATGACGGATGTTCGGCTATAATTTTCCTTTCTGTGATGCGTCTACCAGGCTTTCGCATTCAGGCTAGCCTTTCGGCACAAAGTGACTTCGGAGGTGTTCCCTCTCTTCTGAAAGCATCCTGTGTGGGATCAGTGGGGCTTCTTTTTCCAGCTGTGGATGAATTCACCTCAGATGCCATCCAGCTCTGGTGTTCCCTGTACAGAAAGACATGATTAGGATTCCTTTTGTCTACTAGAACTCGGTGCTGCCCTTGCCCACTCCGAGGGGCGGTACCTGCAGGTGAAGCGCTGTGTGCCCCTAAGGCCGTGCTCTCCAGCTCTGCTGGTGGGCAGGGGCCAAGGGGGTTTCGAGCAGAGCATCCTCACGGCTTGGGGATGCTGTTCTGCCCCTCCTCCTCGAGTGCTTGTGAGGGCCGGGGTCTTTATCTCCCCTGGAGCCATGCTGCTTTCTTCAGTAGGGAAATTGGAAGTTGACCACTGACCTCTGTCTTCTGTGAAATTTCACTTGTAATTCTGTACAAAATAGGGTTCCTGTTCCCCACGTCAGTCTGCTTACCTGTTTGTATGGCTTTATACAGTGATCTTTGGGATTTTTTGGTCTAGGTTAAATTACCTTTCCCTTCCTAAAAATACTTGAATGTAGAATATCAGATGGGAAGGAGAGTCTGATCCTAATTTTATGACTTCCTGCCAATAATATCAAGTGTGCATTAACAATTGTCACGTTTAAGAGTAACTTGCTTTTGCAAGAGCTCGATGAACTCTCCCCACACCATCTCTGCGTGACTACAAAGCTTTGACCCCGTTATTCCCCGCAGTGTCAAAAAATCTAATGCGAAGGGGTGTTGAAAAATAAATGTTATTTGGGGGCTTGTTTAGGTTTCCCTAAAGTTGATTCCCTTTGATTCACTTGAAACATGGACCGTTCTGCCCTGGTCGCACTCATGCTGTGAGAGGAGCAGTAGCGTGTTTGGTCCCACCGGGCTGGACCCGCACGTGTCTTCCCCCTCCCTTCTCAAAGAGTCACCCTCGTGTTCATTTTGTCTATGGAAGTCATTTTAGAAACAATATAGGAATGCAACACCGAGAAAGCTTATAGTCCAACCAAACTGAGCAGTTGTAAAAATACTTTGTGTTTTTGAAAACGCATGCAGGCTGTTTTCTCTTTGTGGGGCTCTGTGGTGTTGCACACACGTGGCTCTTGACGGTGTTTCTGGCAAGTTGCCCCCTGCTAGCTCAGCGTAGAGGCTGGGTGGGAGCGTGTGGCCTAGTTCGGCCTGACCCTCCTTCCAGCACTTGGCTGGCTGGCTCGTGGCTCCCTGTCACTAGGCTCACGGAGGAGGGCCTGGACCCTCTACGGCAGAGCAAGTCACTGCAGGGCCTCTGTTCTGTCTGGGAGGGGGGCGTCCGCCCCACTGGATGCTTGGTCAGGTCTCGCCCTTTACGTGTGCCAAAGCAGTCTCTCCGTTGAAATGGTGAAGACGGGATGCCTCTGAGGTCCTCCTGAAGAGTGGCCAGACCCGTGAAGTCCTGTTGTGTGCACTCCATTTGAGTGGATGGCAGTCAGCTTCTGCATGGATTTGCCGCTTTCCTGTTCATTTTTAAGTGTTGTAAGTGGAGGAGTGGCCTGCACGGGGACACCAAAGGTGACGCCGGCCGGTCCCTGGCAGCCCTTCTGTGCCACGTGGCCTGCCGATCACGTCCGAGTGAATCCTGAGCATCTGCGTGTCGCGAGACCCTTCCCGGGAAGTTCCTGCGTTAGTTCTCGGGCGGACCAGGCGATCCTCGTGCAGACCCTGGCCTCCCCTCCATCCCATCTTCTGAGGAAGGGGAGAAGCTCTCCCCGGGATAAACACTGGAAGGAGTTTTCATCAAATGACGCTCCTTGGGATTTGCACCTATTGCACGCTCAGCCACCTCACGGCTTTCCCTCACTGGTTTGAACTGATTTGTGTTGTATGTGCTTAAACAACGTAATGATTTCATTTTACAGAGTGTTTCTTGAGGAGGTCTCTTGAGTCAAATAAGCAGATTTCTGTGCGGGGAGAGCCTCCCAAGCGGGCTTCGGCTTCATAGGAAGCGTCTTGTTCTTCAGAACAAGCGCTCGAATGCCTGGGGAGCCTGCAGCGCCTTGTCCTCACCCCCACCCGGCCCTAGAGCCGCGCGTGTGGGGCCTGTGTGCGCGGAACCTGTCCCCAGTTTCTGGGGGGGGACCCTCTTGACTCGGGTGGCCGGTGACGCTCACCGTGCACACGCAGCCCGGCGTTCAGGGAGCAGCCGCGGGGTGGTGGGTGCCGCGCTGGGCTCGGAGCTCCTGGATGGCCACAGGTAAGGGAAGGCCGCGTCCCTGCCTTCCGGGGAGGCCAAGGCGAGGGGACTGTGACCAAGTGACAGACGGTGGCCCTCGGCGCTGGGCCTTCTGCCTTCACGGCGTGGGTTCCCTTGGTCGCTCGGTCACCCTGCAGAGAACTGGCCGAGAAGGGCACCCCTCTGACGGACTTGCACTTTGCTGCCACCGCTCGGGCGAGTCCTGCTCCCGGGAGTCCTCTCCCCAGAAGAGGTGTGCTGCCCCGTTTTCGGGTGAAGTTGTGTGGTTTCTGGTCTAGGAGAAAGAAAAGCAACGCATGGCTTCAGGAGTTTCGCCTTTTCTCACGTTTCTGCACGGCTCCGTTTCACCGTTTGCCTTCCCGGGGTCAGGGCGGAGGGTGGGAGCAGGCAGGCTGTTGGCAGTATTTAAGCAGGCGTCCCTGGGATTCGGAGTCTTGGTTCTGGACTCGGCGAAGACAAAGCGACGTGTTGCTCCTGCCAATTTTATTAGTGTTGCAGGGGGACAGAAATGGCAAAACTTGCATCCTGTGTCCGTAAGGAGCAAGCTGGCTGATTTAATTTTGAGCCTGCCACGACACTCCTGGAAGGAGGCAAAGAACCGTTGAATGACCGTTACAAATACGTGGGTTCAAAATATGCACCAAACTGTCACAGTAAAGGATTTGCTTTGGAAGTTTCCAGCACTTGGAGTGTAAGCACACTTCGGAGTCAGAGCAGGAAGTCGGCTGACTTCGGAGAAAGGGGGATGTGTTAACAATCCCCTGATCTCCTGCTCTGGACAGCAAGTTTCCTGTGGGAGGCATCGGGCCCCTTCGTTCCCGACGTGACGGCAGCTTTCCTGGAGGAGCCGCCTTCCTGGCCCCTTTGTGCTGCCACGGAGCCCTTCCCCTTTTCCCTGAGGAGGAGACCTGGCTGGTGGCACAATGTGGCCCAAACTCCGGAGGAAGGCTGTCTCTGTGTCACCTGGGGAGTGGGGGGCGCTCAGAAGTTGTGGCTAGCGCCGGGGTTTGCTTGAGCCCTAGGGCGACCCCGTCCAACCCAGATCCCTGGGCTCTCCCAGACTCTGAGAGCAGCTCTCACCCCAAGGAGGGGCCCACCCTGAGGTGCACAGGGTCTAGACGGTGCTCTCGCGTGGTTCCAGGATCTGCGGTCTTGTGGGGCCGTTTGTGACGGTCTGAGCCTGGTCAGCAGCGCCCTTGCTCCACGGCCCCTCGTCACTGTCACTGCTGAGGGTGGACAGGCTTGGACACAGCAGGCCCCTCCTGGGGTCTGGCTCGGCCCATCCCTTCCTCACCCTGGTCACTAGGCCTAGGGGCCTCCTTGCTGGCCTCTCCGTCTGTGGCCATCCCCCTCCCACTTCTGGTCAGCTGTGGTCTGGAGAAGCCGTTCATTCACAGGCCTCTTCACATCGGGAGGAAGAGGTCAAGTAAACTGCTGGGAGAAAAACATTGGGGGTTTATGGCCACGTTGTAGCGTCTTGAAGGCCACTTCCATCTTCCTTGGGAGTCTTTTTTCCAGAACAGGTTGGGATGCCCGGAGAGGGCACTGGGTGAGTGGGGACTTTGGACAGCTGGTGCCCGGTGAGCGTGCCAACTGTCTCGGCCAGGCCTCGGGCGCTGGAGGGAGAAAACCACAGTCCAGACAGGTGCTCACGAGGCCGTGCTGCTCCTGACGCCGGTCCGAGGGGCACGTGGCCACCGGTGGGGCGCGAAGCTTAGGCCACGCGGGAGCACCGGCAGCTGTGCCTTGGCCCCTGGTTTGGTGCCTTCGTCTGCAGCGGCCTTGCACCTCACGGCAGCCTCCCTGTTTCGTGAAGATACAGCTGTGCTGTATTTATGTGCTGCCCTACATTTCTCCTATTTTGTGTTCAGGTTTTGATTTCCAGAATTTTCATTGTTTGTATATCTCCCACGTTTTCTGGTATTTAAGCCGTGTGCGACTAGTGAATAATTCTCAATTTTTATCTTGAAAGTGTTCGTGCCATTTAAGCTGTAAACTCTCAAAATACACTTGGTTTGTTAAATTTATTTCCTTTAAATTGTATCAGTAATTAGATCAGCTCCTTGATATTAATGTACAGGGGAGTTCTTGCATGCTGATCACTTCAGAATTTAAATTGAGTTAAAGGTTAAATGAGTTTAATTTTTGAATTGAACTGAAGCATTGTCTTGTGTCAGATTCATCCAGAATTTTTATCTCCAGTTTCCATATCAAGTGATGGAAGTAGATCTTTCTCTGATCTTTGTAAATTTTTTTATATGTTCTTCAGTTGGTCACCCAATTCCCAAAACATGGGTGTGCCTGCTGTGACAGGCCCCGTGACTTGGGGACGTGCACTGGGGACATTTCAGGAGCCAGTGTGACAGCCCCACCTGTGTGGAGCCCAAGGCCTGGGGTGGACAGGAACTGTGGTGCTGTCCCTCGACGGCGGTGGGCCTGGGCCTTAACCCCGGGTGCTGGGGTGCAGCCGCGTGGGACAGAGCAAGCTGGGAGGTCCCGTAGGAGCCGGCATCCGACAGGGCAGGATGGAGACGAGGCAGAGGGATGAGGCCGGAGTGAGTTGGGTGTTGTGTTGAGATTGTTTAGGGGTTCATCCCCTCTGAATGAGGGCCAGGTGGGGGCGGGGGACAAGTTTTCTTCGAGCTGTGCGAAGCGCATTCCGTGGCGCCTTGGTCTTCTGAGACCAGCATGCTGCTCGTAACTACTCTTCAGCTTTGACTTTTGGAGACCAGCTACACGTTGCTCACTACACGTCTGAAGCACGAATGGCTTCGTCCAGAAATGAGCCCAACGGCTTGGCTGTCCATCCCGTGCCCCCCCGCGATCTGTCAGGGTGTCTCAGCAGGGACAGAGAACCAAAACGGAGTGGCATTCTTGCGAACTGTCCCGTGTTCTGGATTAGTCTCCTTGGAGCTTTGTGTTGGGGCTGGAGGGGGGACAGGCTGGAGGGAGAGAATGTCTTTCCCAGAAATGCGGTTCATTCAGCTCCTCTGAGAATTCTCCCGTCATCTTCTGCGGAGGAAACTTTTTCCATTTCCTTCCAGATTGGGGCACACTCGTGGTTCCAGCTCAAGGCTGTTGAGCTCCAGCTGTCTCAGCGGAGCCCTTGAGTTCTGCTTTTACCTTGTCCGTGCCCAGTGCGGTAAGCTCCCCACCCACGTGTTTGACCAGCTTGTCTCTAGTCTCACTTAGTGTTTTCCCGAGGACCCTCATACCTGAAGCACTCCACATCCTGCCCGTCTTTGCTCATCTCTCATCGGATCTGCACACGTGCATATACAGGTATTTTTTTTTTTTTTTTTAAATAAAAGGGCTTGCCCGCTCTGTTAAGTGTGCCTGCAGATTCCTTTACCTGGAAGAACAGTGGTCTGTCTGGATTGGCGTCTGGTGTTTGGTGTTCACTGGAAGCACGCACGTGCGTGTGGAGGATCAGAGTTCTCTTGCGGTGATCGTTCCTGATGGAATCCGCGTTGGTACTCTGAAAGCTGCTCTTCTGGTGCCTTCTTCCAGAAAGCCAGCCTCCCTGGCCAGCGCAGGTGAAAAATGTAGAAAATGCTTTCTCTGCAGCTCCGTCCACGTGATGCTGGGAAGTGCTCCCTTCTGAGTGGGCCGCAGCCGACCCTGTGCTCCCTCTGTACGTGTCTTCCGACAGAATGTGTACCGGTCAGGCGGGGCTGGGAAGCCACTGGGTTGAGCACACCGCGTGTGGAGGTGGCATATCGTGTCCTGAAGCCGTGGCGTTGGGGCGCTGTCGTCCCTGTCCAGCTGGCTGTTGGGGGGGCGGGGGTGCTGGGTGACAAGTCTCCAGGTGGAGAACACGCACGTTCCAGCAGTTGTCTGCCAGGTGTTTAGATAAGCAAAATGTGGCATATCAACAAGTCTAGAAGGATGCAGTTATGAGGAGAAACGTTTTAAAAACTTAGCCCATTATTAGAGGAAAATAAAAGCTTTGAGGTAGGCTGATGATTTTTTTTTTTAACTTGGTTCCTTTCTGAAGTCGGAGCATTTCCTCGTGCACAGTGTGCCCGTGCAGGTGGGTGTGTGTGCACGTACATACGCATAAGTGGATTGGAGATGTTTCTGCTCTCCTCTAACATTGCTTCCTCTAAAATACATCTAGAAGTAGGGGAAATGGCTCTTCTGAGTTATTAGATCCTCAGAAGTCGCCTCCCGCAAGTAGTTGTTTCTTTTCTAAAAATCGTCTGGAAAAACACCTAGCTTTCTGATCTTTACTTCATCCAGTTCAGGGCTCTGTTAGAAGAGTGATTGTATAGCTGAGCTCTGCTTTTATTAAAAAGAACTGGGCCACTTATTTCCTTCAAAGTTCCCGGTGTGTTTAAATCTTCTCTAGGTAAACAGCTTTTATTGAAAATAATATTTTGAGACTGACACCTTTCTCCCCACAAGTGGTGCTGGCAGCCTTCCGCTGCTCGCTCGTCCTGCACGAAGCCTGGGCCTCGCTTGCAACTCCCCGGTGCCGGTGGGGTGTGTGCAGAGCTGGGGGCTGGGCAGGTGGGGCTGGGGCTGGGGCTGGGACCAGAGACAGGTCCTGGTCCCCCCCGTTTTTTTTTTTGTTTTGTTTTGTGTGTATTTGGGGGGGTTGTTTTTTTGTGGGTTTTTTTTGTTGTTTTTTTACTCTCAGGAAGTGGTGGTGAGTGGAGACGGGATCCAGCATGATAGACACAGTGCACCGATGGGGGTGGGCAGGTCCAGCACGAGCACAGTGCGCTCATGAGGTGGGGGTGGGGGGGAGTCCAGCTCAGACACAATGGCATTATTTGGTTGGGTGACTTAAACCTCAGGCCTGTAGGTGGTCGTACGGGAATAGTCTACAGCCCCTGCTCCCTGTCAAGGGGGAAAAATGGAAGCTGAGTGGAGCTTTTCTGCTTCTGTTCTCACACTGACCGCCTGTCCTCCTCCACTTGGCTTGGGAGTTTCTGTGCATTGGCTTCCACCGATTTGCACACGGCCATAAACTACTCCTCAAGCAATTGAGTAAATGCTATTATTTCCATCAAGTGGTAATTAAGAATCACCGGGGCAAACGGTTAAGATTCTAACTGCCAAATGTTGGTATGTTCTGAACGCTTCTCTGTACGTGACTCTTGGAATTTTCCAGATCCAGAGATGGTCAGAACTCTAAGGGACTTTGGGCAGCATGCAGGCCAGCCCTGCACTTTCCTGACACACCAAAGCCCAGGGATTTGGTGCCACGCCTGGGCCTCCATGCCGCCTGGGGAGGGGACCATGACTGGAGAGGCCAGCTGGGGCTCCATCTGCTCTCACAGGAGGACTTCTGGGGGGCGAGCCGGCACCCAGCAGCACATCCTCTGTGTCGTGTGCACAAGCCACAGAACCTGCCATGCTGCAGGCCGTGTCTGAGGACCCACCCGCCCTCGGTTGGTGGGGGCGGTGTCTTTAGGGTCCTCTCCAAGCTTTCCAAGGCACCCGGGTGTCCCCGTCTCAGAAGGAGAGCACTGAGTGGTAGTGGCAGTACCCAGGCGGACAGCCACGCAGGGCAAAAGCAGAGGCCCCTGGGCTGGTGAAGGGCATTGGTGCTGTGGACACGGGAGTCCCCTGGCTCTGATCCCGCCGGGAGGGGGCGGGGCAGGAGGCAAAGGCCTGTGGCGGAGGTGGTCACTCTGTCCAGTTGCCAGTGGAAGCCTGTGTGCCACCAAGCACAGTCCTCCTCCTCACCTTTGCTGTATCTGTTTTATTTCAAAAAGGAGGCAACTGTAGCTAGTTGGCTTTTTTTTGGTTAGGATTCATTTGTTAAATTGGCAAATGTGTTGAAGAAATGAGTGTGTGGTAGAATTTCAGTGTGCAGATGTCTAAGCGTCCTGTCTCCGTGCTGCCTGGCTTTGTCCGCCCGTGGCTTTGCCTGCCCGTCTCGTGAACTTCAGTCTTTCTTCCCTTCCCTTCATCAGGCTGCCTCTGGGGATCCCTTTTTCAAGGGATAGAAAACTCATCATGGGGTGTCTTGTTTTTTGTATCTGAGTTTTCAAGCGCTTTCCAGGTTTTTATTGCCTAAAGACTCATAGGCTGTAGACCTACTATGGCCAATTGTAAAATGCTTTCTGGAGAGGAAACAGACACCATCACAGTTGTGTTTTTAGCCCTAATATGGGGGGCCAGAAGCATGTTCAGGATACCTGGAGCCCCTGAACTTAAAATACAAGCAGTAAAATTTCTGAAGGTAGTTCCTCTTCTGCATCGGTTATTACGAAAGCCTTAAAATTATTTTAGCATGTGACATGTTAATAGTTTTTTTTTCTTTTTACTTTTTGACAAATTATGTCTAAGGAAATTAGTTCACTTGTGTGAAAAGTCACGTGTTTGCGAACTCGAACAGTTTTGCTGGTCAAGCAGTCTAGAGGATAACTTTTTTCGTCAGAGTAGGACTGTGGTGTTCAGAATCGCGGCCGATGTAAGAAGCCCGAAGGAGAGGTCCATTTTGAGGGACGTCCGCTGCGTGCTTCAGCTTCAGGCACCGTGGGGATCGTTGGAGTTGACAGAACTAAACACGTGTGATCTTTGTTTTTTTTTTTTAAAGTCTATTTTCAGTTTATTTCCCTGATACAGAGCGTAGTTGTATCAACTGCCAGAAACTGTCCTTATTTCGTCCAGATGGATCACACGGCTGGGCCAGCTGGTGGTCTCCGTGGATGGCTTTCCTCCGAGACGACGGGTCACAGGTCCCAGCCAGGGAAGGGGAGGAACGTCCCCTTTGGTGCCTGCGTAATCAATACCGTTGTGACCCAAGCACACCCTTTTGTGGCAGAGCACACATAACACAACACGTGTCCTCTCCACCACTCAGGAAGGGTCTAGTTGAGCGTACGTGGAACGAAGTACGTTCTGGGGAGGCATCTAGTTCGGTGTACGAGGTACATGTGCATCGCTCTGTAACCACCACCACCATCCAGCTCCGGGAGGGTTTCCCTCTTCCCACGCTGGGACTCTGTGCCTTCATCTGCTCTGAGCCCAGGCCATGGCACCCACCATACCGTCTTCTGTCTGTATACCGACACATGACTTGCTACCCAGAACTGCTGGGTACCCCGAGGCCAAGAGCCGCGCGTCTGGAGACCCTGTCACCTTCCCCTCCCCGCCAGATGTCTCGGCTTGGACGGCAGGTGACCACAGGGTGTCCTCGGTCTGTGGGGTGGCGGTAGGTGGTGCGCAGGGCCCCGTGCCTTTCTCTGTCTGCTCCCCGTCAGGAGCAGGGGGACTGTGGAGCCGGTGTGGCCACGTTTCACTGAGAGGCAGGGAAGAACTTTGAAGAAATGAAGTTTTCTACAACGGTGGGCAAGTATTGACTAAAAATAGGATTCCGGTCTGGGGAGAGTGTGAGAATAAGCCAGAAGAGAAACAGAAGAACGGCCCTGTCTTACAGTTAGTGCTGGAAGGGCACCGGCTCACCTGTCGGGCCTTTTGTCCAGTCCCCGTCCTGATGCTGCCCTCTTGCAGAGGGACAGTGGAGGAAGGTCACCAGGAAGGCCAGAGGGCACAGGGGAGGGGACCGGTGGCCGGCTGGCTGCAGACCAGACGGAAGCCCGCTCCTGCTTCATGAGCCCCCACACTGGCAATTCTAGCTGGATCTGGTTTGTGCTTGAAGTTTTTGACTCTTGCATAGTTTCAGGGGCTGTTACTGCACACGGACCTAAATCTCTGTGAAGTTCTGAGGTGTTCTGACCTGTAATGGATGCTTCCCTTTCCTCTCCGTCTTTAAAGGGGCCAGTGTTGGGTTCATCGATCAAACTCCAAAGTATCAAATAAGCCCCAGGGAACCTCTAGCAGGTACGCCCAGCACGTATCTGGTAAGTCTAGCGGGAGTTCCCACAGATTGGGAGTTCCCCCAATCTGCCCCTGCTGCCTGGAGGCTCAGCCCCTCCCCCTCCCCAGACAGCTTGCCCCTGGCGTTGGGAGAGCGACTTCAGACTTCCTCCTTCTGTCCTACAGAAGGACCGTGCTCTGCTCTGAATCACAAAGGCACCCGGAGCTGCTCCTGCTTTCTGACCCTGGCCTGGCCTGGAGTCCCGGCCTTTCACTGAAGTGCATGGTTTTCTAGTTTTGTCTGTAGGGAGAATTCCTAGTTTTCAGGCCTGAAGCCAGGATGATTAGAAACAAGGAACAACTTATGTTGTGTCCAAAAAGAGCAGATTGTTTTAACTGCATCTTAATAGGTCAGTTTGTCAGAAAGGCCAGTGTGTGAACAGTAGGGCCACAAATAGATCCGCTCGGTGAATGCCTGGGGGCAGGACCTCTCCTCTCCCCAAATGCTCAGGAGGAGCGGGCTCCCCCGCTGCAAAAGTAGGGCTTGGCCACAGGACTTGCCGTGTCCCGCCCTGCTGGCTGTGTGAACTGAGTAGGGGCTCTCGGCAGACGGAGCGTGTGCCCCGGTGGTCCTCTGCTCCAGGGAAGGCGCTGTCGCAGTGCACAGGCCCGCACCCTGCAGGATTTGGGGGCCAGGCTCTGCTGCCCTGCCTGAGCCCCAGCTGCAGCAGCCGGTCCAGTGTTGCTGTAGAGTCTGGGGGTTGCCTCGGTCTTGACCCGTGCGCTCTGAGTACATTTGCCCGTACGTGTGCGGTGGGCCTTGGGGACATGTGCTGGCCCCGCTCGCAGAGAAGGCCTTGAAGACTCTAGCATGGTCATCTGCGGAAGGGGGAGGTGGGGTGTCAGAGAAAAAGGTGGGCTCTTCTTTCTAAAGCCTGCTGGTGAGTGCTTATTCACGGGAGCGTGTGGGGGTTTAGTGGCGGGGATGTGGCAAACAGCTTGCTCTATGCCTGTGTCAGCCAGTTGGTTTTATTTTCGTGGAGAATTCCACGCTGTGAGCACATCTCCTGGGTAGTCAGGGGAAGCGTTGCACCTGTTGGACGGACTGCCCTTGTCACTGCTTCCCTGGCGCATCGCGGCCACCGGGTGCGGGCAGAAGGCTTTCTGTTGACATCCATGGATGGCCGTGCAAACTAACCGGCATCACGTGGTCCTTCTCAGAAAATTATTCTTCTGGCTTTTCCGCACATATATAACCTTTTAGCATTTTCCCATAGCTTTTTCATTAATGTATGTAAAAATATTAAAAGCTCTTGTATATTACATTAAAAAGTATGTCAGCTGCTCTGCTTTTTTCTATTTATTAAAACTTTTCAAGCAGTAAAAACATTTTACTTGTTAATGAGGGAAAGTGGGAAAATTAATGACATAGAGCTTGGATCCACCAAGACGTCTCCTAACCATGCGCGGCCCGCACGCTCCCCACGCACGCAGTCTAATCTCCGTGACAGGGTTCAGTAAGCAGGTGCAAATAGACTTAATGATTTGCATCAGTAGATCATTTCTCAGTCTAATATCCTCTGATATTTTGGGTCAAGGGCTCTTTCTTTGGGAGGCTGGAACAATTTCTAGAGCTAAAATTACTAATATTAGCAATAATACATTATGTTCAAGTGAATTGAGATAAATGCAGCATTTTCACAAAGTCAGATTTTCATTCTCGTGCTCACCGTGGTTGAGGGAAGCTACCTAACGAGGTGGACTGACGGACCGGCCGTCTCCCGGGTGGGTGGCGGGTGCCCAGCACAGAGCGCGCGTCATCTCGCTGGCCCCGTGTGGGGAGCCCACAGGAGCATACCGTGTGTTTCTATCGAGTCCGTTCCAGAAAGACGTGAAGTGGGAAGTCCGTTCGGCAAACGCTTGTTGAGCTTTTCCGTGTCAAGTCTGTAGAAACGTGGTGCCGGAGGGATAAAGACGTGACCCTGTCCTCCAGGAACTTTGTCAGGAGAGACAGTTGTGAGTAATCACACGTGTGGCCCCAGAGAGAGAACGGTAAAGACCTACAGGAGGCACGAAGACTGATGGGGGTAGCTCGGTGCCCAGAGCATCGGGGAAGGTCTCCTGGGGAGGAGGCGCTGGATCTCGTCCTTCGCCGGGGCCCCCAAGGCCACTTCTGCCCCTTCCCCTGCCAGGCGCGGGCTCACCCAGCCTCTCGGTGGAGAGGCTTGCCAGTGGTCTGCTGCTCGCCAGCTCGCTCTCTACGTGGTGGCCCTGCCTCCCGGAAACCTTCCTCTGAACACCTGTCCCGCGACCTGACGCGTGTGCACCTCACTTGTGCCACGGCCATGAGCCCCCGTGAATGATGAGCTTCCGATGTTTTCACCTGTGAAACCGATGGCCTGTTTTAGCAAATGGCAGGCAGTGTTCATTCTTCCCAGGGTTTCATCCATGTTCACAGTCCAGTCCGTTTTTTGCTTCTTAGCCTGTACTTTACATCACGGGTGTTCTTTATTAAGCATCTTTTTACAGTCTGTCTGGAACGTTCCTTCTGTTGGCTGTGTGCAGTGGTTGCGTGTCACCTTCACCACTTCTGCTCTGGCGTTGGCCGTGACTGGGTCCCCGTACCCGTCCTCCAGGAGCGTGCTCACGCACCAGAAAGGCTTCCTCGGCGGGCACGCTTTCCGGCCTCACCTTTGGCCTCTGCCCCTCAAGGCTACTGCAGTGTCCTTTCTGATCCCACGTGGGACCACCTCACCCTGGAACAGACGAGACTTTGCTCTTGAGGATGTGGGAGTGCCAGCTCTGATCTCTGGCCCTGCAGTCTCTGCCCTCGGGTCCCTTGAGCTCAAGCCCAGCCATGCCTGGCGCTCCCACCAAATGGCCCACCTTTCCGAGGCCGGTAAGCCAGCGCCCCTAGAGCTGGGCCCCCAGGTGTAGACTTTTAGCTCTTGTACTTTGCAGCTGTAATTCGGCAAATCCCTTTAACTGTTCCATGCCTCAGTTTCCCCATGTGAGGTGGGATCTAATAGCCTCTACCATGTAGAACGGGTGGATGATTGAGTGAGCGAATACACAGGACTCTGGGAACAGTGCCCCACGAAGTAAGCACCGGCATGTTGGGGATCCTTCTCCTCGGTCCTGGCCTCTGTCTTACTACTGCTGTTTCCTAACGTAGCCTCCGGGTCCTCCCACCACTGGCGCCTCCCCCTGGGGGGTCTTCCCCCACTCCTTTTGCCTGACACCCACACTCCCCAGCTGTCCCCTTGGATCTCCCCCTTGGGGGTAGGGACACCCTGGGGCTCCAGGCCAGGCTTGCTTGGGGACCCGTCCTCCGAGCTCCTCCTGTTTTGCATCTACTCCGTGCTCACCCCGCCTGCACTTCCTTATAATCGCCTCCTCTGTGGCGTGTCTTCTGACCCTGGAGTTCCTGGAGGGCAAGGACCACGTCTGTCCTGCCTCCTCACTCCAGTCCCCCGGTACCAGCACACGGGCACTTTAGACCTTTCTGTAAAGCCGGACCACAGGAGGGGTCAGGCGGCTGGGGTATCCGTGCTCCTCCTAAAGAGGGACGTAGCTCTAGAGGTCAGAGGTGGAAAAAGCAGGAAGTTCAGGGGGCTTCTTCAGCCGGTCGCCCGGTCATCGATTTACGCACGGATGTGTCACTCCCTCGGTCTCCCTAAAGTGAGGGAGCATCGTGCCCGGACCAGGGGAGTCTGCATCGGTGGCTGGGCCTTCTCAGAGTGGGCAGCCTCCAGGGGGCCATGGAAGGCGCATCTGTGCGAACCTCCAAGTACGTTCCTGTTTTCCTAATCTGGGCAGAGTCCGCACCGCCGTGCCAGTCTTGCCCTGTGCTCATCCTCTCCTGCGTCACCTTGTCCTCTGGGAGCAGGCAGTATTGCACTGCTGTCATTGGTCTCCGCGAGCGCGCTTGTTAGGGGCTGAGCTGTGTCGCCGCCCCCTCCCCCACCCCCAGGTTCCTGTGTAGAAGTCTTAACCTCGGTGCTCCAGAATGTGACTGCGTTTGGAGTACGGGTCTTTAAAGAGGTACTTAGGTTAAATTGAGCTCGTTAGGGAGGGCCCCGATCCATCGTGATTGTGTCTAATCTCCCCTTCTTATAAGAACGTCAGACACAGAGGGAAGACCATGTGAGGACACAGGGAGAGGGCGGCAAGCCAGGGAGAGAAACCGTAGAAAAAAAGCCCGGCCTGCAGACCCCTCGATCTTCAACTTCTGGTCTCTACAGTCCTCGCTCCTGGCCTGTGGTTCCTCGTTACTGCAGCCCTGGACAGCTAGTGCAGCACTCACTGTGACTGCTGTGTCGTTGATCGTGTAGATCACCTCATTTCTCGTTGCTGCGGAAATCTGAGGGAGGGAAGCAGCCAGGTCCCTGCGCTCCAGCCCCCTGGGCAGAGCCAGAATGGGTAGGGCGGGGCCTCCGGACACAGGAGTTTTGGCAGGAGGGTTAAAGTGGTATTCTCTATAGAAGGAAAACAAAGTTTGAGAAATGAGAAAGCATCTTTTTTTTTTTTTTTTTTTTTTTTAATGGAGACTTTTTTTTAGAGCAGCAAATTGAGGGGAAGGTTCAGAGATTTCTCCTGCGCCTCAGCCCCCACACGTGCACGGCCTCCCCCACTACCAGATCCCTGAGTCGATGAACCCACATTGACCCGTCAGCCTTACCCAGCGTACGTGGCTTCCTTCACGGTTCCTTCGTGGTCAAGGCGTCTGTTTTTCAGACACATCCAGCAGTAAATTGAAAGGCTGGCTCTGGTGAGTAATGTTTGTCCCGGATCATGTTTACTTCTCCCACGTAATATTTCTGTGCCTCTGTGCCGGTGTGGCTGCTGGCTCCCCCTCTAGTTCCACGGACTGGACGTGGAAAGTCTGCGAATCAGCCCTTTCTTGGATGGAGCCAGATGGCGTCTTTGCTTCTGCAAAACGTGAACGACTACACTTCTTCGCAAACCTCTTCTCTCTGGCTTTGGTGTCCCGTTGTGTCTCTTTCACCTGCCCGTATTACTCGCGGTCCCTGGAGCCGAGGGCGGTAGCGTCTGCACGTTCCTTGTGCGCCAGATGCAGGGACGACTCCCCTGTCTCGTGATCAGAAAATGGCTCTAATGAGCGAGCTGGCGGAAGGACTCGAGGCGCTGTCAGGTGCAGACCGCACACTTTGCATCCGCTTTTCTCCGGGGAGCGTCTTGTCCCCCAGTCTCCCCGTTGAAACTTCTGGGGCTTTCTCTGTGACATCTTCTCCCGTTCCCTAAGGGTTTAGCCTGTCCCGGGTCTCTGTGTCAGCGCCTGGGTCATGGAGTCGAATGTTAGCGTCTTTAGGATCTTTAACGTCACTTCAATGTTTACGTCGCTGCACATGTTCCTTCCATGGTAGGAAAAAATTGTAATTTGCCTCTGATCCTGCCCTGTATCCTTGAGAGCTGCACCAAACGAACTCACTAATGAGTTCAGTAAATGTTAAGTAATTAGGTAATTGGTGTTTCAAATAGAGATTATGCAGAAGTCTTTGAATTTTTATATAGGTGTTTACAAAGTATTTTAGTGATAATTGGGGAAGTTGGTTATGGTTTCTTAGGTGGAATAGGAATTCATTATTTTTTCCCAATTACGATAATGAGGTATAAGCCCCTGTAGCTTGAAAATTCTGTCTACGGCACATTTTCAGGAGCGAATTTTACTACATTTGAGGAATTCTCCGCTTTTGAGAACTGAAGTAAATTCCACATAATCAAAAGGAACTATTTTACAATATTAATCCACAAATACAAGATTGCGTTGGAAGGTACATTGGCATAGCCGCCCTAGTTCAGTATGCAACAAAGGATGTTCTGTCCTAGGTGTGTTCCCCTTCATGCTGGAGGGTGTTCCTGACTTTGCCTTTGTATGTGCCACAGACGGGGGCTTCCCAGCTTGCTCCCGTGGCTGGATGCGCCCTCCTCCCCCTGCGCTCGGGACGAGGTGGCACAGGCCTCCTCCAGTGGGCCCAGGATCAAACCTGGGGTAGCGGGGTCTTGAGGGTGCAGGCTGGGGGGGGGGGGGCTTTGTGAAATGGGAAGCTTACCCACTGTTGGTAAATGGCCAAATATAAACGTGTGGCACTTTGACTGACAGGCTGCAATGAAACCAAAGGTGGTCTTTTCTAGGAAATCCTTATGGAAATACTGCCCATTTGGGGTAAATGTACTAGTACAATGAGCACTCTAAGCTTAGTGGAAACATTCTAGAATGCAAATTGAAGGTTTGTGGGTGTTTTTCCTTCATGGATTTGTTACCTTTGCAGAAGTGGAGAGCATCAATGTTTTATGGCTTTTCCCCAGGTTTTTTGTGTCTTATGAGTCATAAGGACTGTGGCCCTGAACCTCCGCTGGTTTTCTGTCTCCCTGATGTCCTTGACCCTGCTGCCTGGGGTGGGGGCTGGGGAGAAAGCCATTTTCATCTGAGTTAGCTAATTTCCCGTTTTCCCTCTTTAAATGGAAGCTGTGGCGTTCTCTCTCCTTCCTCTCCTTTCTGAGATTGGAAATTGTGTTCCAGTTCTGTTGTAATATTGTGAACTTCGTGTGCAAGATCTCCTGTGTCTTTTTGTTATTGCCACTTGGCACTGTACCCGAGGAGCGGGCCTCACGGTCCCTCCGCTTTACGTCTGGTTTTACAGTCTTCGTTTTTGCTCTTTTGTGGAAATATGGTTGATTTGGAGTCCCTCGCAAAGTGTGTCAGATCATTTTTGCTGTTTCTCTTTTTCCCTTCAACTTTCTCTTATTTTCCCATTTCGATCTCGGATACCCTTCTTAGGCGCTCTCATGCTTGATGCTGGCCCTGTCTGTTCTGCCGCGGGGCGGCTAGCTCTCATTCCATACCCGCAGTGGTGGCATTGACCATTATCCTGCTTGGCATTTGGGATTCAGATAAGCAGCCTTTGGCCTTCTACAGGGCTTGTAGAGCAGGGCGGTGATCTCCTAGTTCTCCAAGAAGATTTGATTCACCAGGGCACGACTTCTACGTTGGAGCCAGACACCGGGCCCACACGCAGGCATCTTTTTCTTATCCTCTAGAATTAACTTGCTTGTTTACCTAAATCTCCAGCCCTCCTTAGTGAACCACCGCCTTGATCGCAAGGATAAATGAGATCACAAGGCGTATTGTGCTGACCTAGACTACATATTTACCTGTATCCTGTATTTTCAATATTTATTCAGAATGACTTTCTCAAATATTTAATAAGAATTAATAATTGAATGTACTCTTGGCTTCTTACTTCGCCCTGGGATCTCATAAGATCTTTGAAGCTAAAACTAGTTTGGGCCCTTAAGGGGTTTATAGAAATTAGGTATGTCTGAGTATGGAAATGGTTGGCATGGTGAAAAAATTGAGTCCTTAAGTAATTTGCTATTCCCAGTGATAATTAGAAGAAACCCCGTCCCAGCTCCGTTTTCCAATCGTTTTTCCCCCCACTATTTTAGGGGAGAGTTCTTGAGGTATTAGCAGCTAATTTTTTTTCACGGGATCCTGTAGTAAGGTAAGCGGCTTTGGCGTATTGTGTTGCCTTCATGGGTTATTAGATTGTCACTTCTAGGAGATGAATGTGGGTTACAGAGTGTGTCGTGCCATATGTCATCTTAGTTCTCAGGAATGTTTCAGAAGACTGAGTAAGAGTAAATTCTTTTAAATTTATGATGGAAATTAGCAATTTTATTAGGTCCTTTAAAAAGTTTGTAGTTTTGAGAAAGACTTAAACAAAATACGTGTGTGTATATATACATCTTTGTTCTCAGAGGTCTGCAGACGGCGCTTAATTTGTCTCGTGAAAGGACACGGGTTTCAGTGGAATGCTTTGGCCGAGGGAGGGGCCCGGCGCAGGTGGCGCTCCTGGGGCGGCCCGCACGGAAGGCTGATGCGCTTCAAGATTTACTGTGCACCACCTTGGCCGTCATTCCCCTAAGTATTAATTTTAACTCCACTAATAAGAAACTGAACAAAAGTGGAATTATGAGTTCAGTAGTATTCTATGAAAGGTCAGTTGTTAAAAAGGCAGAGTCTGACATTCTGTGAGAAAGGTACCTTCATTAATCACCCTGCTGGGAGGACACGGGGCGCTCTTGACCAGCACCAGTGATCCTTGCAGTGTGCACTTTCAGGGTCTGACGGCACAAGCTTTCTGCGAGGATTATTTAAATATATGTTGAGATAATTTAAGGAATTTATCTTTGCAATTTGAAGATGCGTGTATCATACAAGAAGTCTTAGGAGGTACGCTTTACTATTTTGAAAAAGGAAGAACCCCAGTTGATTTCATAGGCACGTTCTGATGGAAGCATACTCTGGACACAGCTGGCTTTGCCGTATCTCAGGGAAGAGGTGCATTTCCAAGTGGGTGAATGCACGTCTGTTCCTCGTGCCCTCCGCAAATACTAATACAATAAGCTTCCTGCATTCGCTTCCGTTTTCTGCGTTAATGGCTAAACGTGATACATTTTGATCCTGTTCTGTGAAACAACTCCTAGCCTACCCTCAGTCTGTTGTGTGCATTGCAACCGAGTGCCCACTGTGTGCACAGAATTTAGACATCACATTAAATTAGTATTTTATGTGTCCTGCCAATTTAATGTTCAAGTTCAATACAAATATATAAATCATGATGCAGTGAACCAGTGACACGTCAGTTAAATATCTTTTATTGTGGCTTCTTGACAGATTTTCATCCAGCTATTAAAGCACAGTGTTGTTGGAGCAGAAGTCTGTTTCTAGATTCCCTTTGTGTTGCTGCCACTGGGTTTCTTTGAAAAAGCACCTAAACACGAGACTAACCCAGAATACTCGGTATTTCTTCCCAAACAGGTATTTTCAGACATTTTTTTTCTAAAGCTGATTTGTGTAACTAGGATGTTGCTTTCTGTGCTGTCCCTCATGCTGCATTATGCCGGCGGGGAATGGGATGTGCTTTCTGTGGAGGAGAGGGGGGCAGGGAGGTTGTCCTTTATTTTTAAAGATCCGGGGGTGTCTGCTTACTGTTCTCAAACCGTGATTGTCCGGGTAATCTCACTGCATCTCTCCTTGCCAGGACGACGTTAATCCTACTCTACTAGGAAGTGATGGGCGGTCACCAGATGGTCACGACAGGGACGATCCCGGGCACGGGACACTTCCTTTGGAATTGGCGCGCTCTGTGTCAACAGCGAGGGGGCCAGGCGGGGCGAGGTGCAGGGACAGGTCGGAAGGGAGGTCTCGTGACCTTGGCTCTGCTAGAGCTCACAGGGCCTGCTCTGCTGCCTGAGACCTAGGATGAGGGGACAGCAGCTTCCTGTACATCACCTGTTCTGGGCCAGCCCCACTCCGTTACCCCTCAGGGGTGTCTAGACCTGCTGCTGCAGGTGCAGAAGCTCAAAAACCTTCAGCAGCTTGGCAGGCCTCACGTGTTGCCACCCTTACAGTTTTGTGAATATGGATGTTAAGACCATACCCTGTCCGTCATGTGCTGGCGGGACCCCCACCTGCCCAGGAGGACGTCGAATCTGCTCCTAAGCCTAGGATCCTGCATGGGGAAGGTTTGGTTCAGTTTCATCAAGACAAAGTTTATTAGAGCCTACAAATAGCCTAAACTGCTATGTCTGCAGTGCTACGGTTTTGTCTCTTGTCATAATTTTTGCTTAATGGCCGTTTGTGCTACATTGACCAGGTCCATGGGTTGCTTAACGTAAGTGATTGCATTTGCTTATGATTAAAAACTTCCTCCATTAGGAATGCAGCACCCAGGACTTGTAAATGATTTGTTGTTGGAGCTTTAGACTTCATTAGCCACGTCGTCCACTAAGAGTTGTCTAAGAGTTAGGGACACTTGTAATGAGCTGTGTAATAGAGACCCTCCAACAAAACAGAGAGAGACCAAGTCTTCTTGGAGCAGCTTAGCATGCAGATAAAAGGCTGCCAAACGTGTGGTGAATGCGCTGTGCCGTGGCTGAGGCGGGCTCTGTTCTGACTGGGAAAGGCATGGGTGAGTGAAGTACTTTATTACTGGAGCAAGACTTGTAGTAAAAAATTATATACCATTCATGACCAAAATCCTTCAAAACACTCCGTCACCATTCCCCTCTGAACCCTATAGCTTAAGCCCTAAGCATCTCACGAGTCTCTTGATATCACATTAAAAAAAATTCCATTTAATGGTGTTTGTTTGGGAGTGCCGTTCCAGCCCTCGACAGCCCCCCACCCCCATTCATCTCTGGCTTTTCCCCAGTATTTGACGACGGGACCCTGCAGCCCTGATTTCCTGTGTACAGTAACGTGGGTGATTATGTGCTTTATTATCAGCAGACACCTTGCGAAGAGAGGGAAGTTCCTAGAATAACTACATTAAATGTGATGGGCATTTTTGTGACAGACGTAAAACTCCTAATCTTGAAAGCAGTTGCTTCGTGGGTCAGGCGGCCGTGTTAGCTTTTCTCTTCTGACAGCAGTGGGAGAAGCTTTGTTTGCCTGTTACGGATGCGATCAGGTCTGCTTTGTGACCCTTACTTGGTGCCGACGGCGACTCTGACGGGGTGGGGGAGGGCCGCTGGCCCTGGAGCGCGAGGACACGGGGCCAGGCTGGTCCTGACCCCACCATTTACTAGCTGTGTGACCTTGAACGAGCTGCACACCCTCATTTAGATCACCCTGTGAAGATGAAGCTGATACCAGTCTCACAATATTTGGGGAGGAATAAGAACACAGACGCTCCGTTAAAGGTACGCTTGGCGCGGAAAGGTTCTCGGTCATTCCTTCTGCGAATGCCCGTCCAGCATGGGATGCGGGGTTCGGGGCACTTGGGCTTTGGTTTCTGGTGGCCATCAAGGTGTGCGGTTGGCTTGTATGGCTCACGGTGCCCTTCACCGGCCCTCGGGTTGGGGCTGGACCTTGTGAGTGTCCGGAGGCATCCCCTGTGGTGCCCTGGGAGCTGTTGCTGTCCCTGGCCGGGTGTCACTTTGCAGCCCCTGAACCCACATATTCTGTAGGATTTCCCCTCGTGCGTATACTTAAAAGTTATTTTAGAGACCATTTTAGTCTTAATATTGGTCGTAGAAATTAAAAATTCTGAAAACGGCATTGGATGGTGTGTGAAGGTACAGGATTCCTCTTGTCAGGTCTTGACCTTCATGCTGGCAGCCAAGGTCAGATGATGGGTCGTGCTGGTTGGTAGAGAGTAGTTCTGTCATTCATGGGTTGCTAATTTTTGGAGCACTGCAATACAATTAAATATACTTAACCTTAAAATTACCCTGAACGTGACTGAGTCTTTGATTCACAAGCCCCTTCTGGTTCTTAACACGGCCTCGGTTTGATCGTTATAAGGATGAATCATCCTTGTGCTGTTGGGAATGGACTGTTTCCGTGGTTTAAATGCCCAGTAATTGAGAACTTTCCCCTCTGCTCTGTGTGCAGTGTGACCAGCGGAAGGTGAGATCTTGACCCTTTGTCTGTCTCTGCTGTGCCCGTCGCCATCTGTATTTGAAGGTCGGCGGCAGCGAGAGGGGGGACTGAGTGCGTTTAAGCCTTGCTGGGCCCTTTCAGGTGGCGCTGTGCGAGCTGGGGGTTGGCTGCAGGCTCCTCCGTGCAGTAGGCAGGGTCACCCCGGCCCTCCGCAGCTCGGGCGACGTTCCCCAGAGCTGGATGGTCCCCGTGTCTCCTGCCGTGTCTCCTCCGTCTCCTGCACCTTCTCTTCCTTACCCTGGCTTAGGCCTCTCCGCTCACACTCTGCTTCTGGGAAGCCTGCCTTGCTGGCCCTGTGCTCTGTCCCCTGCAGATCCAGAGCTGAGGTGGTTTCGGCTGCTCCGTCTGTGACCCTCCCGCCGGGGACAGTCCCCTGGGGTCTCTTGCTCAGGCACGGGGCTGGAGGACGTGTCCCAGGGATGGGCTGCCTTGCCTCTGAGGACTGCCCCGTCTTCCCCCACGGATGAACGCTTTCTGCGAGGAGGACGGAGAGGGGGGGCCCGTACCGAGCTACCCTGCCGTGTTACGAGGAGCGAGGGCAGCTCCCGGAGGGGTTCCCGGTGTGGAAAAGGGCAAGCGGGGCCAGGTGGGGCAGCACAGAAAGCTGGCTCCTGCAGGGGAAGTTCTGCTGGGCCCAGCGTGAGAACAGGACCTTGCGGAGCAGGATTCCCGAGAGCCCATGATACAGTGTGGAGTGCTCCCCTTGTACGTGGAATTTAAAGAATTAGGGGCACCCTGAGCTCCTGATAGGTAAAAGACAGTAAAAACAAAAACAAAAACAAAAAGAAGAAGAGTAGCGAAAGACACAGTCTACCCTCTGAACTGATGTGCAAGGCCCTGAAAGCATCACTTTGAATAATCTGTGGTGAATGTGTTAGAAAAACGTAATGCTGGTGTGTGGGCCTCTCAGCCCTGCGATCAGCATTACAGTGTATCTTGTCGAGTGATGACACACTGCTGTGTGTCCGCCCTTCGTGTGTGTGGCTGACAGAAAAATATATTAACAACGAATGGTAAAATGTTGAAATTTAGAAGTTCTTATGCTCAGCTGTAATTTCTGGCCCTTTGGGTGTGGTAGACGTATTCCTGATTACAGTGTGGGACACACACCTGTGTCAGAGGCCGAGTGTAACGTGTGATATAAATTCTCACCTGGTCAGCCCCCGTGCCCGGGTCTTAACCAGGCCGGAGACCCTCTACACGTGTCGTGGAGGAGGCCACCCCCGTGCGTGCACATCTTCCAGTGGGTCTAGGGTTCTGATGTGAGATCCGAAAATATTTTGGGGGGTGGAACATTGATATGCCCCATCCAGACCCCCACCCCACCCCACCCCACCCCACCCAGGTCCCTGCAGTGCCTGCTGCTGTTTTGCTCTGCCCTGGACCCTGGTGTATTGAAGTTTGTGGGCCCTGCCTGGGAGGGGTTCCCGAGTGTGCCTCCGAGGGCAGGACTGCAGGTCTGTGTTCTGTCACGGGTGATGCCTCGCAGACCCTCCTCAGGGGCCCGCCTCTACTCCTTCTCGGTTCCTCCTGCCGTCAGGCTCCCCACAGACCCAGTCATTCACACTCAGCCCGGCCCGGCCCTCAACAGAAGCCAGACTCTGCGCCTTTGGCCAGCTCCCCAGGGCTGAGGGGTGGGGGCCGGAGCCCAGCCCCCCCCCCCCGAGGCCTGCCGTGCTCTGCCTGCCCTCACAGAGGGGCCCCCTGCCTCCTGCTCAGCTGACTGGGTGCAGGAATTGTGGGGGGAGGCAGCCTCCTGGCTGAGTGGAGTGTATGGCACGAGAGGGCATCGGGTCCTTGCTCGCCCAGTCCCCAAGGGGTTGAGGACGTTTACAGCCGTTACTCTGGTGCCTGGATTAGGAAACAAACTGCCCTTCAGATTGCACCCCAGCGGATAAGGGTGGGAGCCCCCGGCTCTGGTGCCTCGGGACCCCCTTCTGCTGGCTTCCTGTGCCTCTCCTGTTGGTGGCTTCCACCCAGCGGTGATGTGTCCTCCCCATCCCTGCTCCAGTCTCACTGAGGGCCTGGGGTAGATGTTGCGGACAGCCAGCCAGCCACGGTGACCCCTCCCCTTCCTGTACGCATACCCCTTTGCAGCGGTTCTGGCCTCACCTCTGTTTTGGGGGGGTCCCAAGACTGCCCTACCTTCAGCGAGTCACCAGGAGGATCACAGGACTCGGCCTAGGGTCGTCCCCGTGACTGTGACTCACTACACAGAACACAAAGCAAAAATCAGGGAAAAGCACGCAGGCCGGGTCTGGGGGAAACCGGCTCAAGCTTCCAGGAGGCCTCTGCGGGGAGGGACTCCCTCTGGCAAGTTCGGGCAGCACGAGCGAGCGCTGTGTGCCAGCGGGGTTTCTGCGGGGGGCCGGCCGTGCAGGTGCCCTCTGCGCAGCATACCCCCGGGGGAAAGCAGACGTTCCCTTGGCTTATGAGTGCCAGGGACAAACCATGCACCATGAGCACTCGTTTCAGGGCGTGGTGGGCACCCTCTCTGGGTTCACGGGCCTGGTGCCGGCGAGGGCCAGCGCTCTCAGAGGTGTCGGGCCTGCGAGGTTTCTGCTTTTGTACATGCCTCCTCGACGGGTGGTGTCTCATCCGCCGGCCCTGCAGTCTGTGGCTTGCTCAGTGGGGTGGGGTCCATGTGGCATGGTGGGATGTTGGAGGCCTTGAGGGGCCTTGCAGCTGCTGCTTGCACCACCTGGGACCCTGTGAAGAGGCCACACTAGTGGCTGGAGGCCAGAGTCCGGCAGAAGGGGGCTTGGCACACCCAACTGCTGGGCACGTGGGACCGTCATCTTGGACCATCGAGCCCCGGATGATTTGCCGGCCTCTTGCTGCCATGAGTGACCCTAGGCGAGAGCATCAGAACTGCCCCCACTGAGCTCGAGTTGCTGCCTCGAGAAGGAGCTGATGAACAGCCGACTGGTTTTAAGTCACTGAGTTTGGGGTGGCTGTCGTGTGGCACTTGCCACCTTGTGTGTCCTCGTCCTTCCCACCGCAGCGTGTTCGCCAGGGCGCTGCCCTCGGTGTTCTGTCCTGTGCTTCCCTGCGCCTCTGCTGATGCCCTCCCCTCCTGGTCCCTCTGTCCCGGCGTGGCCTCTGGGCGCTGGCTCTCGCCTGCTCGCCTAGCTGTGCCACTTCTCACGTGTCCTCCTGGCTACCACGTCACCTCTGCCAGCCCCCTGCTCTCCTCTGTATATTCGTTCGCTCACCCTCCTGGCTTTGGCTTACTCCTGTTTCCTTTCAGAAATGCTATCTCCTCTCTGCCTCTCCCAGTGCCTAACACGCAGAAGGACCGCCAATAATCCTCCCTGACAACTGGGCCCCTAGGGTCCCCCACTCAAACCTGTGACTGTGCAGGACAGCTGAGGCCCCCTGTAGGGTTTCAGAGGCGCTGGCACTGTGGCCCCTTGACCACCTGTGAATCCTGCAGAGGCGAACACCATGCCCTTTTCTCCCCTTGACGCCCAAGGTTCCCCACGGGATGATGTGTGTGCAGGGCGTACCGTGTGCTCGCATGTAACATGAATGTCTTGTCACGGACTCTACGCTCAGACCTCGATTCGAGGCCGCACGGAAGTTTGACGCTAAGGAGTCGACGTGCCTGTAGCTCGTACCTGTGTGGTGGGCGTCGTTGAGACTGTCCGACTCTGTCTGAGGATATAGGGCGTGAAAAGTCCACCGGTCTCTGTGTTCTCTCTTGCTCTTGTGAATGAGGCCACGTAGCCGGCAAGGGCTGAGTCAGGTACCCGGGCCGCGGTGGCTGTACGTGCACCACCTGGTGCGGTTCTGCACTCCCTCGACGGGCGGGGCAGCTGGGGCGGTTGAGGTCTGAGTCCTGAACACCAGGGTGGACGGCCCTGCGCGGCCTTGGCGAGGGTCCCGTGTTTGGGGGTGGGTAGACGGAGTGACGGACGAGTCGAATAATCCCTCACTGTTGGTGATCAGTACCAGGGAGGTGGCGTCTCCTTGTGCCTGGCGGGCGAGACGTGATGGTTACAGATGACGCCGGTTGCTTCCACTTTGCCCCGGTTTTTGTCAGGAATCCTTGGCTTGGCGTACGTGCTTCTGGGTGTTGCGCCCTTAGAAGCCTGGGAGAGCGGTAAGCAGAAGTGCTTTGTCTTCCGTCTTCATAGGAAGCAAGTGCCTTTCTTCAGGCTTCGGCCTCTTCTGTCTTCTGACCCCCCAGTCCAGCCTTTGTGTTTGGCAGGCGGGCCTGTCACCTTTGCCTGTCATGCCTGCCTGCTCGGAGGAGCGTTGTCTGCTGTCCCTGGAAGGTGGCTCCCAGCCGTCTCCCTGCACCCACCCCGTGTCCCCATCGTGGTCCCGGGAGTGGGCTCTCTGGATGGCTGACGGCTTTGTTCACCGAGGCACGTACCTGCCTGCAGGCAGTGGTGGCTTGGCAAGTGCTGAGCACCCTGGAAATCTCCAGAGCTCTCCACGAAAGCACCATGTCCCTAAGCAGATTGAGGACCCCGGGAGAGCGTGGGGTTCAGCGTGCCCCAGTAGCGGATTGGAAGTCCTATACTCAGCCAGAGGCACACAAGTGGCAACCTTATTCGAGGAAGAAAAAATTTCCTGGAGTCTAGATACAGTATCTTAGTAGCAATAAAAGGCCTCGTGCAGATTTACTGGCGTAGGAGTTTTAACCGTAATACTGTGCAATGGTAGGTTATTTTGTGTTCAAGAGCTACATTTATCACAAAAATGATGATATACAAATCACTTCCATATCACAAAATGTTCTTGGTCAAAATTGGCTTGAGGCAAGTGATATCTTCGAGTAAACAGTATATGAAGACCATATCTTAAAATGATAGATCACCTAATTTTGTTCTGACAGAGGTTTTTGCCGCAACAAACATCTGTCATTGAAATACCAATTCAGAGATATGGAAGCCAAATTGTCCAGGTTTTCTCGGATTTGTCACTTCTAACTTAAGTCTGCTGCTGTTCCACATTGAAGCTTTTCTAGGATATTAAGCAGCGTTGCACTTTAAGGCACATTAAAATAAACGATTTAGAGAAATATGCTGCTTTAAATGGAAGCAACCCTGTGCAAGGACGGAAGTCAGGAGGTGGCTGAGGAGCACAGAGCCGTCACCTGAAGCTCAGATTTCAGATTTTGAACCCAAGAGTTGGTGTCCTGAAAAAGAAAACATGGCTTTGTCTCCTAGATGGCTTCTGCTCGCCTCAGATTTTTTGAAAGGGCTGTGATTATAATGTTCTTCCCAAGACTTGAAGAAGTGTTTTGTTGCGAGCCTGAAGGGGGGAGCAGGTTCACAGATGAAGACAATAGTGATGCCACAGGGCCTTTGGGTCTCCTTTTTCTTGGCGCTCCTCCTTGTCAGGGGGTCTCACTCGGAGTCCTGCATGGGACACGTGTCTTGAGATTTGAGGTCTCAGGGAGCCCTGTGCATGGACGGATGTCCTGGGAGTTGAGAGACAGGTTTCCAAAGAACAATCTAGAGAACTTCCACTGTGCTCCCCTGTTTAAAAAAAAAAAAAAAAAAATGATCTTGGTCCAAAACTTGATTATAGGATAGAGATTCTGCTTTAAAAAACAAAAAACAAAAAAAAAACAAAAAAAAAACCACAAAAAACCACCCAGGATGCTTGGAAGGCTTTCTAGAAAGCTGTCATTGATGACCAATTCTTAGATATTTTATTTGAAACAAAGGAGAGTCCCTTTGCAAGTCCACAGTTACCATGAGTGCGCTGGGAGATGATTTCACTGGGCAGTTCCCATGGGCTTGTATCTGGTGGGAGCGGCAGGCTGCCCCCACCCCCCTGCCCCGCTGGCCCTCCTCCCCTTCTGCTGTTTCGTTCATCCAACCTCCTGACCGAAGCCACGATTTGTGCCTTGCCAGTGCCTCCCCTCAGAGGACGGCCTTCTAGGGCTCTAGCAGCCTTGTCCTCCTGCTGGTGGGGGAGAGTCCTGGAGATTTCCCAGCTGTAGGTCTGGGGAGAGTCCTGGAATCCAGGTTTCCAATATGTTCCACGATTTCTTGCATTAGAAAATGCCATCAGCACTTTACAGGCCCTGTTCCACGTGTCACCTTTTTATTCCATTATTACCGTCTGAGACTTGGTGTGATGTTTCCCTGTCTGTCTTCATGGAGTATGCGGTCAGGGGCCCCGGGGTTGGGCCACCAGGCCCAGCTCCACCGCTTAGTAGCTTTGGAAAATTACATTCTGCTGCGTAACTTCCTTCTCTGCTGAAATGAGGTCCTTATGCTTGTTATGCTTGCTCTCAGCGTTCAAGTATGATGCTGTGTGGAAAGCACCTGGTCCAGGACCCGGTGGTAGGAATGGTAGCAGTCATCATGGTGGTCGTGGCGGTGGTCGTGGCGGTGGTCGTGATGGAGGTCGTTGTGGCGGAGATCATCATGGTGGTGGTTGTGGTGGTGGTCGTGGTGGTGGTCATGGAGGTGGGTCATGTGGTGGTCGTGATGGTAGTCGTGGTGGAGGTCACTGTGGCAGAGGTCATCGTGGTGGTCGTGGCAGAAGTCATCGTGGTGGTCATGGCGGTGGCAGTGGTGAGAATTATTGTGTTCATCTTGTTTGGTGTTTGTTGGACTGTGGATGACTCGAACACCCACAGATTGGCCCTCCGCTTCCAGTCTTTCTTAAAAGTTTGCGGAGCTAGTTCACTTGTCCAGGTCAATAGCTGGTCTTCCAGATGATGTCACTGAGCTGGCACATCCATCCCAGCTCACCTCTTCAGTTCCCTGTGTTACTGCCTCCAGGTGTAACAATGGGCCGTGCCTTCCTGTGCTCTGCACCAGGGCAGACTTGACGGGGACAGGAAGCTACGTGGCCACCCTGCCGTCACCTGTGGTCTCAGCCATACGAGAGCCATGATTTGCGGCTAAGAATGAATTTTGGTGGGTTGTGGACGTGTTAATGAAATGCTTCAGAGCTGACTGGGCTTGCATGCATGAGGAGAAGACAGGGGGCTGAAAACGGATCAGAACTTTTTAGGTTGGACTTAAAGGAAGGTTCCATAAGGAGTTCTGCCCTGGGTGGTACCACTGTGTACGTGCCCTGGTAGCACCTCCTCTTACCCGGGACATGGTTTCCTCCTAGGCATTAGGACCAAGGTGTGTGTGCGCAGGTCCTAAGTGGCCTTTTGCTTTGAAAGGCTACCGACACACTTATATTTTCTCCCCTTCTGATTGTATCAGGAGAGTGTGTTTCCCCCATGGTGCTCGTTCTCAGGGACGGAGTACAGACAGACGCTGGAGCTTGAACTAAGACCCCTCTCTTCCTTTACAGGGAGGATGCTTCCATTTCTCTTCCCCACAGCCACCCCACCTTCCTGTGCGCCCACGTGCTGGCCGTGGCCTCTGGCCCACGCACACTGCGCTTCCTTCGAATAGTGCCCTGGCTCTTACTGCTGCTAAACAACCGGGGTCCAGACACCAAGAATACCAAATCCAAGAATCAGAGGTTTTGAGCAGGAAAAAGTCATTGGATTCCTGTGCATTCTTAACGAAGACTTTTGTTCAAGAAATTATCGATCACACACCATGTTCCCATGGTTTTCGTTGGTGCTTCATGCCCCCAGCCCCACGGTCCCAGGCCGATCCCCAGACAGTGTCCTGACGTGCTCTTAGAAGTTCCCAGATAGGGCTGCGGGCCCGGTGTACCCCCACCCCCCACCCCCGGCCTCCTGCCAAGATGGCCACGCCTGCTGGGGCATCGGGACCAGGACCCGAGAAGTCTGTTCAGACCACGTTATTTTGTGAAATACGGTGGTGAACTCACCAAAACTGGTGGGGCTCGTGGAGCGAAACCAAAGTACTGCCGTGGAAATTATTTGAGTGCAACATAATGAGTTCTGTTTTTCATATCTGGCAGATATTACCCCCTAAATCTAATCTGCAATGCTGAAAATTATGCCATTTTTTATGATTTGTTTAATTTTGACTGAAAAAAAATTGACTATTCATCGATTCTTGACCTGAGAGTATTGAGGGAAAAATTTAGTTAATAAGAATTTTCATGAGGTGTAAATTTAAATGTATGAGGACTCTGCCTATCCTAGAAATACTATAGACATTAATTTAAAAATTCTATAAGAGCCTGAGGGCCTGGGGTGTCTGACGAACAGAAAGTGGAGGCGGTCGTGGTTGTTAACTGGTCGGCGGGGTCTGTTGATACGATACAGGGATATTTTATGCTTTCTCCCCGTCCGTGGTTATATGTGGCTGTGCGTAATTGCGGTGTTATTTTTGTTGTAATCTGTTTGCCTGTGAGAATGGTATCCGTGCTGCTAAGAGTAACAAGTCAAACGGAAATCAGGTCATGTGATTAGTGTGTGTGGTGGGCTCTCTGGAAAGTTTTCGCGTGGCTCCCCGTATCTGCAGTTCAAAGAGGGCTTTAAAGAAGTCATAAAAAATGAAGGATCCTAATATTGAAGTTGGGAAATGTGAGTGAATGACATATTCTTTTTACACACCTCAACTGTCAGCGTTTCTAATCAAATCACCCAGCCCTCTTACTTCTTAAACGATACAGGCAATATTTCCTGTAATAAACACCCGTAAGTCTAATGAGAGGCCCTAAGGCAACTTCAAATGTATGAATTCATTATAATTGAACAGCATAATCTGCAGGGCAAGGATGCCTGCTACCCAGGCTCAACTTCACACAGCTTGGGTGTTTTATGAAAAATGTTACACATTTTGTTTACAACGTATTGCTGCTGTTTGAAGTATTGTATGTTCCTGTAGTACATAAGATGGGGCCGCATAATGGAGGAAAAATCAAGGAGGCAATCTTTCATTTTGTTCTTGTATGAAAAATTCAAAAGACTGAAAACTCACCCAGAGAAATTTTGCAAGCATATTATTTTCCAATGTTTCGATCAATTTGTCTGTCAACCATGGTGAGAGGTGGAAGGGGCCAGCAAAAGCAATTTAGCTTGTGAGGTCCAAAATAGAAATGTTTTAGGGAACCTTGTCACATGTTATTTCTTTATATTAGAACCGCCGTGTGCTTTATTTGCTGGTCATATTATGAAGAGAAATTGATATCAATCATCTAAGTAAGCCATGAATATCTGATATAAATATTACTCTTATATGCATGCATCAGAATAAAATATAAATTAACCTCTTAATGCATGCAGGAACCGTGAGTGTGACAACAGGCTCTTGTTTTGGATTTTTCCATTTAACAATTCACGGTGCGTTTTAATTGATAGTACCCAAGTGACACTATGTAGAAACATCTTGCATATGAACATTACTGACCCTGCCAGGGCTTTAATTAAGCTATAATCTTCCAACAGTAAGTACATCTGGGATTGACAAACGTATCCAAACCATGCTTATGATCTAAGTGTTGTTTTTTTTTTAAATTGGTGCAGATAGGGGAGTTTTAAATCAAGGGCTTTCGTCATGAAAGGGCTTTCATTCAATAAAGTTTAAGTTATGTTAGGAGTAGTTAATTCTAAGGCGAGCGTACAATTTCAGTGAGATCTTGTCACGGAAAACCTATAATTATGTAACTCCTGTGTGTACTAACACTTCTTTGAATCTTAGATTAACCCATTAAGATAATTTCCTTGAATCTTGTCTTTTCCAGAAAAAAAAAAAAAAAAAATCCGTTGGCTTACAAAAGACCCTAGTTGAAATTAGTCACATTAGGTCAGGGTGCTCCTCTCATAAAAGCCTCACTGAGAAGTACGAGGTATGCGTTCCGAGTAGTTGGCTACTATTCACATGAAATATTAAGTTCACAGAGAATGCCAAGTTTCTTGGAATTTAGAATCAAGTGTAATATTTGATCATGCTGGAAATTCACTGTGTATGATAAACTGACAAAATAAATCTTTCCAGTTGGTGTGTATTATCAATATTGTGTTTATATGAAAAAATGTCTTGCAACACAGTTCTCAGGACAGTTTGGGTAGAGACTTCACCATCCAGTATTCCTTACTTAGCGTGATAGCTAATTTTTTCTTTCAGTGACTGCCTAGTATTTTATCGTTATGTGTTTGCATCTAAGTGGGGCAGCAACTTTTTTTTTTTCTTTTTTTTTTTTTTTTTTTTTTTTTTGTCTTAAAGACTCGACCCTAGAGTCTTTTAGGATTTTGGTGGTTTTTGCCCTTGGTTTGGAGCTATTTCAAGCAACATTAATTGTGAACACCTTTATACAGACATCTTTGTGTGCTTGTGAAAGTCTGTGCAGAATAAATTAAGTAGAATTAACTCAGATCTCTTCAGAGTGCCTTCCATATTTTAATTTTTTATAATGTAAGTGAGGTTGAATATTTTCCCTTCTGTTTATTGGTTGTTAGTATTAGTAAATTGTTTTTCTAGTGGTTTTTGCCTTTTATTGGTTTGTAAGAACATTTTGCATGTAAAAGATAGTCCTTTCTATTTTTATTTCACCCATGGAGTTTTTTTATGTAGTCAGATTTTGCTTTTCATTTTGGCACAGTTTTTGATCTACAGAGAAGTTGCGAAGATGTTAGTACTCTGCAGAGTTCTGCTATACCCTTCGCCCAGCTTATCCTAGTGATAACTGCTTTTACATAACCGTGGTACGTTTGTCCAGATTATCAACTAGAAGTTAACATTGATACAGTTGTAGTTAGAGTTTTGAATCTTGTCCTGTGGCTTTTGAGTATTCCTGGAATGCTTACAAAGGCCTCACTTATTACTTGCCCTTTTCAGTGGGGGTGGTTGGGGATAGCCAGGGATAGCTCTGTGCTTATTTTCTGTTTTCATATTTGATTTCTTTGAAATGTATTTTACTTTTTACAGGAGTTTGATTGGAACACATATTTATTTTCATTCAGATTCTTAAGCAGATTTGTCAGTGTGTTTTGAATTAATCAACTTCTGGGCCGTACATTTTATAAAAGACAAAAACTATCTGCAGAATTTTTTTTGTAGTTTATTATCTAATCCCTGACTATGATATTTTTTGCAACATCTAACATATGAGTGGTTTATAAAGGAGAGTATAAAATGTAGTTTATTTAATATTTGTGGTAAGAATTCTTCTAAGACCAGTGGGTCAAGAATATTTTCCTTGGATCCTAAATAAATGACTTTGTAACTTTGATAGTTGGAAGTTTTGTATCATTAAACCGTTCTAAGTCTTCTTGAGGGAGGCAGAAAGACCTAGCCCAGTACTGAGTTTTGTGTTGGTATACCAAGAGCAAAATGTCCCTAGTCCCAAGAATGAAGTATTTGCCTGAAGTCTAGGAATTGGGTGGACTTATAGTCATCAAGCTGTCCCAGATGATATAGTTTACATGCAACTATTATCATTTGGAGAATTTCACCTGCTTAATTTTCAGCGAATAGAATGCTGCCTATAACATCTTGACCTTTTAAGAGTAGATACATATCCACCCCCCCACCCCCACCCCCAAGTAGAATTACATGAAGTTTCGGAGAAAACCACTGGTCTGAGGCTCACCCTGTGCCCGGGTAGCCCATTCCATTGTTAGGAAGGGTTTTTTCAGCTTAGAGGAATCCTTGACAAAATAAGAAATTTAAAGTATACAGTGTGGGCCGCTGGGTGGCTCAAGCGGTTATCTGACTCTTCATTTCAGCTCAAGTCATGATCTCACAGTTTCTCATGGGTTCGAGCCCCACGTCGGGCTCTGCGCAGACAGTGCCGAACCTGCCTGGGATTCTTTCCTGTCTCTCTGCCCCTCCCCCACTCACGTGCGCTCACTCTGTCTCTCAAAGTAAATGAACTTAAAAAAATATATACGATGTGACTTGATGTGCCTTGTGGAAAGATTCCCCTCCCATCCAGGTAACCCCTCCATTGTCTCCTTTTTAAAAAAAATTTTTTTTGGTGAGGCTATAAAAGTTCACAGACCTCCGTTACACAATACACGATTGTCAACCATGTTGTGCATTAGATGTTCAAGTTTATTCATCTTGTACCTGGAAGTTGATGCCTTTCTTACTAGTCTCTCTCCGTTTCCCCCAGCCCCTGGCAGCCACTTTTCTGTTTGAGTTTTGTGTTGTTGTTTTTTTTTTAATTATTCTACATAATAAGTGATAGTGAGCAGTATATCTTTCTCCCTCTGGGTTATCTTAGTTGGTGTAATGCCCTCTAGGTTCATCCATGTTGTTGAAAATGGTAACATTTCCTTCAAGTCTAAATAATATAATAATGAAATACTATTACTGTTATGTACATGTATATTAATCTGTAGAAGGACACATTGGTCGTTTCCATGTCTTGGCTGTTATAAATAGTTCAGTGAACATAGGAGTACAGCTGTCTCTTAAAGATAATTTTGTTTCAGTATATGCCCAGAGGTGGGAGTGCTGGGTCACATGATAGTTCTGTTTCTGATTTCTTGAGGAACCTCTGTACTGTCTTCTGAGTGGCTGCACCAGTTTGCATTCCCACCAACAGTGTGCGAGGGTTCCCTTTTCTCCACATCCTCTCCAGAAGTTACCTGTTTTCTGTTTGATGATGGCCATTCTGACAGGTGTGGAATGGTACCTCATTGTGGTTTTTGGTATTTCCTTGATGATGAGTGATGTGGAGCACCTTTGCACGTACTTTTCCACGTACCTGTTGGCTGTCTGGATGTCATCTTAAGGGAAAATAATTTAATCGGGCCCTTGCCCATGCCCATTTTTAAATTGGATTATTTGGGTTTTTGGTTTTTGCTCTTAAACTGTAGGAGTTATGGCATAGTTTGGATGTTAACCCCATGTTGGGCGTGTGGTTTTCTGACCTTTTCTCCCATTCAGTAGACTGCCTTTTCATGGATGGTTTTTTTTGCCGTGCAGCTTTTTAGTTTGATATAGTCCAACTTGTTTCTTGCTTTTGTTGCCTTTTTTTTTTTTTTTTTTTTTTTTTTAAATAAAAGTAAGATTGAGTGAGAGCACACACAAGCAGGCAGGGGCAGAGAGAGAGGGAGAGAGAATCCCAAGCAGGCTGTGTGCTGTCAGTGCAGAGCCTGACCAGGGGGAATGGGGCTCGATCTCAGGAACCACAAGATCATGACCTGAGTTGATATTCAAGAGTCAGACACTTAATTGACTGAGCCACCCTGGTGCCCCTTGTTGCCTTTTAATATCAAATCCAAATTACTGCATATGTTTTCTTCCAGAAACTTCATGGTTTCAGGTCTTACATTCAACTTTTCAGTCCCTTTTGAAGTGACTTTTGTGTATGGTGTCACATGGGGTCCAGTTTCACTCTTTTGCATGTATCTGTCTGGTTTTCCCAACACCGTTTATTGAAAAGACTCCCCTTTCTCCATTGTGTGTTCTTGGCTCCTTTGAAAATTGACCATATATACATGGGTTTATTTCTGGGCTTTTAAAAGTATTTTATTTATTTTTGAGAATGAGTGTGCAGGAGCTAGTGGGGGAGGGGAAGACGGGGGCTGGAGAGAGAGTCCCAAGCAGCTCAGCATGGAGCCTGACATAGGGCTCGATCTCATGACCACAAGATCATGACCTGAGTTGAACACTCAAATGACTGAGCCACCCAGGTGCCCCTATTTCTGGGCGTTCTGTTCTGTTCTTATGACAATACCGTACTGTTTTCATTACTGTATCTTTGTAATATATATAGTTTGAAATCCAGAATTGGGATGCCTTCCAGTCTGTTGTTTTCCAAGATTGCTTTCACTATTCCGGGTCTTTTGTGGTTCCATGTGAACTTTCTATGAAAAATGCCATTGGAATTTTGACTGGCATTGCGTTGAATCTGTAGTCTGGTTTGGGCACTACGGATGTACTTCCTGTTCCTCCCTCTGTGAGCCTGGCACGTTTCCTGTTCCTCCCTCCTTGAGCCTGGTGCGTTTCTCCCATTTGTTTGCATCTTCAGTTTCTTTCATTAATGTTTATGATTTTCAGCGAACAGACCTTTCACCTCCTTGGCTAAATTTATCCTTAGGAATTCTTTTTGATGCTATTGTAAATGGGGTTGTTTTCTTAATTTTTATGGTAGTTGGTTATTGGTATATGGAAACGAAGTGAATTCTTATGTGTTGATGTTGTAGCCTGCAACTTTACTGAAATCATTTCATAGTTTGGATAGCTTTTTTGGTGGAGTCTTTAGGATTTCTTAGATATAAGAAATGAGGTCATCTTCAAACAATTTTACTTTGTCCTTTTCTGATTTAGATAGTCTGTGCCTCGCTCACTGCTCTAGCCGGGTCTTCTAGTAGTCTGTTTAATAAAAGTGGGAAGAGTGGACATCCCTGTTTTGTAACTGATCCTTAGAGGAATGGCCGTCAGTTTTCACCGTTGTGTTGGCTGTGGGCTTGTCATCCATACCTTTGTTGAGGTACATTGCCTCTCTACCCAGTGTGTTGAGAGTTTTTATCATGAAAGCATGTTGAATTTTCTGTCAGATGCCTTTTCTGCAGCTGAGAGGATTAGGATTTTTATCCTTGACTCTGTTAATGTGGTATACACCACACTGATGGATGTTGAACGAGTCTTACGTCCCTGCAGTAAATCCCACTCGATCACAGTGTGTGATCCTTTCCCTGTACTGTTCAACTCTGTTTGCTAATGCTTTGTTGCAGATTTTTTCATTTGTGCTCATCAGAGTATCGGCCTCTAGTTTTCTTGTGGTGTCCTTGTCTGGCTTGGCCTTATAAAATGACGTTGGATGTGTTCCCTCTTCATTCTCAAAAGGGTTCAAGAAGGATTGGCATTCATTTGTAAATGTTTGGTGTAACTCACCAGCAAAGCCATCTAGTCCTGGACTAGAAGTTGTTTTTTTATTTTGGTTGTTTTTAAAGTTTATTTTTGAGAGAGCATGAGCAGGCGAGCGTCGGAGAGACAGGGAGGCGAGGATCCGAAGGAGGCTTTGCGCTGACAGCAGTGAGCCAAACACAGGGCTCGAAAGCGCGAACTGTGAGATCATGACCTGAGCCAAAGTTGGACGCTCAACCGAATGAACCACCCAAGTGCCCCACCTTTGTAAGTTTTTGATTACGAATTCAGTGTCCTTACTAGTAATTTGTCTAGATTTTCCGTTCATTATGCAGTCCTGGTAGATTAGGTTTGTAAGAATTTATCCATTTCTTTTAGATTGGCCTATTTGTTTGTATATAATTTGTAGTAGTCGCTTTCGGTCCTTTGTGTTTTTGTGGTGTCCGTTGTGAGGTCTCCTTTTATAATTTTGAGGCCTCTTTTCTTGATTAGTCTAGCTAAAGGTTTGGTAATTTTTTTCCTATCTTTTCAAAATATCGCTCCTTAGTTCCATTGATCTTGTCTGTTGTCCTTTTTCTTTCACTTACTTCTGCTCTGATTTTCTTTTCCTGCCTTCAAAGTTTGGCTTTAGTTTATTCCTTTGTCTAACTCCTTGAGGTGTAGATGTGGTTGAGACCCTTCTTCCTAGTGTGGCTACAAACCTCGTCCTAGAACTGCTCTTGTGGTATCTCAGGTCTTGGTATGTGTGCTGTTTCTGTGTTTGGTTCAGGCGCTGTTTTATTTTGCTTTTGATTTATTCTTAGACCCATTGTTTGGTCCAGGAGCATGTTTAATCCCCACATGGTGGTGAATCTCACAGTTTTCTTAGAATTTGTAGTTTTATACCTTTGTGGTTGGCAGAGAAGCTTGAGGTATTTCCACTCTTGAATGTATTGACTTGTTTTGTGCCCTAACATATGCTCGATCCTCAGCGTTCCATGTTTGCTTGAGAAGAATTTGCTGAAATGTTCTGTGTATGTCAGTTCCTTCTGGTCTAATGCGTAATAAGTCTGTTACCTTACTTTTTTTCCCCCTGTTTGGATAATCTATCCATTGTTGAAAGTAGGGTATTAAAAAGTCCCCTGCTTCTGTATAACTGTTCTTTTTTTTAAGGTCTGTTAATGTTTGCATCCTGTACTTAGGTGTTCCTAGGTTTGGCACATAAATATTTATAAGTGTTATGTCTTTTTAATGAACTAACCCCTTTGTCATTATATAACGACCTTCTTCGTCTCTTGTTACAGTCGTTGGCTTAGTCTGTTTTGCCTGATGTAAGTGTAGCTACCCCATCTTTTTTTTTTTCAACGTTTAAAGAAATTAACTGGATTTTAATTAGACAGGTAGTAGTTGAGAATATTCTTTTTTTTTTTAATTTTATCCAGTGTTTATTTGTATTTGAAGATATATTTTTTTAAATATAATTTATTGTCAAGTTAGCCAACATACAATGTATATAGTATCCTCTTGGCTTTGGGGGTAGATTCTCGTGATTCATTGCTTCCATACAACACCCAGGGCTCATCCCAGTTGCCCTCCTCAATGCCCATCACCCATTTTCCCATCTCCCCCGCCCTCCCCACCCCACTTTTTTTGGAGTTTCCCTTTGCATGGGGTATCTTTTTTCATCTTGTTCAGTCTGTGTGTGTCCCTAAAGCTGAAGCCGTCTCTTGTAGGCAGCATGTAGTTGAGTCTTGGTGTTTGATCCCACTCAGCTGCTCTGTCTTTTGGTTGGAGAATTTAGTCCATTTACACGTAAAGTAATTATAGACTTACTGTTGCCATTTTATTCATTGTTTTTTGGCTTTTTTTGTAATTCCTTTGTTTCTTTCTTCCTCTCTTGCTCTCCCTTTATGATGCCATGACTTTGTGTAGTGGTGTACTTAGACTCCTTCCTCCTTTGTGTATCTACCATAGGATTTTGCTTTGTGGTTACCGTGAGACATGTGAAACATCTTCTTATGACAACAGTCTTTTTTAAAGTGGCAACTTCATATTTTAATGTTGGCTTTTAGTTTATTACAAACTCTCATACTTCACTGATCATTTCTCCGAGGAATTTTAGAAAACTTCTGCTAAAGACATGAATGAATGATTTATTTGATATTTTCATTCCTGTATGACTTATAAGTGACAAGTTTTCATTCTCTTTACATTTTTTTAACATGTATTTATTTTTGAGAGATAGACACAGGGCACAAGCGAGGGAGGGGCGGAGAGAAGGAGACACAGAATCTGTCAGCCCAGAGCCTGACGTGGGGCTCGAACCCACGAACTGTGAGATGGTGACCTGAGCTGAAGTTGGACGCTCAACCGACTGAGCCACCAGGTGCTCCTGTTCTTTTTAAATGTAGCATATAAATCCTAGTTTGGGGTGAGAGATGTCAGACTTGTTCTGTGTAGTACTTATTTGCAGACAGACCTGGGTTCTAATCCCCTCTTCCACTTTCCGAACTCGGCATCTCTCTGCTTCCGCTCTGAGTGGTCCTGCTGGGTGCTCTCAGATGCTTGTTTGCACAGTGTCCATGCCGGGCCATTATTGCAAGCCTCCCCGATAGGGCATTTTTCTTACTAACTTTCCTGCTCTAGAGCTTGTTAAAGTTTTGCTGCCTTCATAACTGTTTCAAAGGCACTTTTTTCCTCTTACTTCCCAACCTTCTCCTTTCCAAGACTCCTTCCCAGCAGATATTGATGTAGAAAGGCGTGGGCCATGGGCCCCTCCGATGTGTGGGGGCATGAGAACCAGGCTGTGAGTTCTCACCTGGCAGCTGCCCGGCGGCCATGTGTCTCCGGTGCTCCTCTGGGCATCTGCTGTGTGTGGGGACAGTAGACACACTTGTGAAGCTGTCACACGTGGAAGTGAGCTTGTAGAGGGCCTTTCACGCTGTAAGAGCTGACATAAAGTTAGCTGGCATAATAAAGATTCTGAAGTCTTTTCTTCTCTCTTTACTACCCCCTTTCCCGGTTATATCGGTTTTACCGATAATTTAAGTCTCTCACCACTCAGGAATATACCTCTTAATGAGGTAATATTTAAGGCATTTTATAAACTTTAAAGTGCTGTTGATATCGGTCGTTTGTGACTTTGTGGACATTACCTCATTTAAGCATGTTGTAATCTTTATATATTTGAAAGACGTCAGTTTATCTGCAGAATGCTGAAATTTTCTGGATTAAGTTGGATGAGTAGGAGGATTTAAGTGTCTGTAATAGATTTAGGAGGACTTTAAAAATCTTATTTTCCACATTGAATTAAAACAGATTAAGATTAACCATTTTCTGAAATGGAAGAAAAAAGCCATTGTTTCCAATTCCTGTTTATATAGCTGAGTCTGCGAAATTAAAAAAAAGAAAAAATGCGATTACCCTGAGCCTCCTCTTAGAGCTCATCCCCTTCAGCTGCCGCCTCCTGGGGGCACTGGGCACTGCAGCCACGGGGTCCCACCGTGCTCACCTGCGAAGCCATGTGGGGTCGGACCCCAGTGGTCCCCCGTGGTCTCCTGTGGGGTGGAATGAGAGGGACTGGAGCCGTGCACGTTTCCAGCTCATGTCTAGAGAGTTTTCTTTTGGATCACAGAATTGTCAGGTGAAACTCTCAGCTTGTGCTCTGCTGGGTGGGCTTCCTGACACATGGGTGTTTTCCTCTGCTTTATACTAAAACACACCTCCATCATTCTGGGCTTGAGGAGTCGTAGAACATCTTCATTAAAACATACTTTTTGTTACCATAGGCACTGCACTGTCATATCGGGTGGGCACCCATGTTTTAAAGGAGGTGGTACAGAAGGACCTTCAGTCATTTTGAATTTCTCCTTTTTGGAGCTTAACAGTCTATGTTGGAGAACCATCTTTCTGTAAGTTGTGTTCTGCCTTTGGCAGTTGTAGGTCCGAGTCAAGGGTTACAGCTTTAGGATCTCACAGACGACAGGCTGCCTCTGGACTGTGACTTTGGAAAGTGAACCTGTACGGTTCAGTTTTCCATAAAACAAGATCCCTCCCTCCTAGGGTGGCTGTCAGCTGTACAGGAGCAGACAGGAAGCTCTCAGCACCAAGGCCAGCCTAGAAATGGCACCGCGCACGCCGCACCTCCACCCTGGGGTTGGCACTTTTTGGGGGACACAGTCCTCAGAAGATCTAGCCGGCAGCCCTGTCGGGGACTGACTTTTCCCTTCCCTCTGAAACACTCCGACCTCCTGTTACCAGGCTCTGGATAGTTTCATCTGTCCAGGGGACGGCTGTGACCTTTTGAAAGTAGGTGAGAAAGACCCACATGGCAAGGAATCCCAGAAGTAAAGGCAGGAGGTGAGAAACAGCCTTGACAGAGCCCCGGTTCTTCTGCTGTGGACCCCGACACCACACTGTTCCCTAAACGCAGAGGTTCCAAGTTGCCCATGAAACTGGGCTACTCATCTGTCCCTTGGTTCTTAGGGGCCCAAGCTGGGAGGGACCCAAGGACAAGGGCAGAGGAGAACAAAGTGTGGCTGACCAGGCCCATGCCCCCGTGTGTCCCGAGAGCCGCCGAGACCATGCGTGGCCGCCGGCGCCTTAGTGATGGAGGCTGCTCACACCGACCCCGTGTTCATCGTACAAGCTGAGTTCTGTGGAAGTGTGCTCTGTTTATTCAGGGAGGTGTGGGATGGAGTGTGGATGTGTCCGTTTTGGGGTTCAGTCCTGTGTGACTTCACTTCTGCCTTCCCCTTGGGTCCTACGCCTGCCCGACAGACCGGCCAACAGCTTGTGTTCTGCAAAGTCTTTGTCTAATTGGGAGAGGTGGGGAGGGTTGCAGGCAGAGCACCACCACGTGAGGGACCCCATCGCTCTGCGATGGTATTTCTTGGAGAGCAGGAATCTTCCCGGGTTCATTATGACCCTAGATTGGTGGTGTAGTCTTGAGGCCAGATCCTATTTTGGGTGAACACCTTCATATTATTCCAGCTATTTCTAATTAGTATGAAGGCATTTCTGCTGAAAAAGTGGAGAAGGTACAGGCATATGGTATAAACATCAACATGGGCATATTTTCTACTGGTCAAAGTGCATGCTAATATCATCCTTAATGGGGAAAAACGGAGCAGTTTCCCCCTAAGGTCAGGAACATGACACGGATGTCCACTCTCGCCACTGTTATTCAACATAGTGTTGGACGTCCTAGCCTCTGCAGTCAGACAACACAAAGAAATAAAAGGCATCCAAATTGGCAAGGAGGAAGTCAACCTTTCACTGTTCACAGACGACATGATACTCTATGTGGAAAACCCAAAAGATTCTACCAAAAAACTGTTAGAACTGATTTATGAATTGAGCAAAGTCACAGGATATAAAATTAATGCAGAGAAATCAGTTGCATTTCCATATACCAACAATGAAGCAGCAGAAAGGGAAATCAAAGAATCAAGCCCATTTACAACTGCACCAAAAACCGTAAACCTAGAGTAAACCTAACCAAAGAGGTGAAAAACCTATATACACTGAGAACTATACAAAGCTCATGAAAGAAATTGAAGAAGACATAGAAAAAAAATAGAAAAATATTCCATGCTCCCGGATTGGAAGAACAAATATTGTTAAAACGTCGATACTACCCAAAGCTGTCTACATATTCAGTACAATCGCTATCAAAATAACATCGGCATTCTTCACAGTGCTAGAACAAGCAATCCTAAAATTTGCATGGAACCAGAAAAGACCCAAATAGCCAAAGCAATCCTGAAAAAGAAAAAGCTGGAGGCATCACAATTCCGGACTTCAAGATATATTACAAAGCTGTAATCATCAAGGCAGTATGGTACTGGCACAAGAACAGACACTTTGATCAGTGGAGTAGAATAGAGAACCCAGAAATGGACCCACAGACGTATGGCCAACTAATCTGTGACAAAGCAGGAAAGAATATCCAATGGGAAAAAGTCTCTTCAGCAAATGGTGCTATGAAAACTGAACAGTGACATGCAGAAGAATGAGCCTGGACCACTTTCTTACACCATACACAAAAATAAACTCAAAATGGATGAAAGGCCTAAATGTAAGACAGGAAGCCATCAAAATCCTAAAGGAGAAAGCAGGCAAAAACCTCTTTGGCCTCGCCTGCAGCAACTTCTTACTCAACATGTGTCCAGAGGCGAGGGAAACAAAAGCAAAAATGAACTATTGGGACCTCATCAAGATAAAAAGCTTCTGCACGACAAAGGAAACAATCAGCAAAACTAAAAGGCAAAGGACAGAATGGGAAAAGATATTTGCAAATGACATATCAGATAAAGGGTTAGTATCCAAAATCTATAAAGAGAGCTTATCAAACTCAACACCCAAAAAACAATCCAGTGAAGAAATGGGCAAAAGACATGAATAGACACTTTTCTAAAGAAGACATCCAGATGGCCAACAGGCACAAGAAAAGATGCTCAATATCACTCATCATCAGAGAAATACAAATCAAAACCGCAATAAGATACTACCTCACACCAGTCAGAATGGCTAAAATTAACAACTCAGGCAACAACAGATTTTGGCGAGGAAGCAGAGAAAGAGGAGCCCTTGTGCACTGCTGGTGGGAATGCAAACTGGAAAACAGCCACTCTGAAAAACAGTATGGAGGTTCCTCCAAAAATTAAAAATGGAACTACTCTGTGATGCAGCAATTGCATTACTAGATATTTACCCACAGGATACAGGTGTGCTGATTCAAAGGGGCACATGCACCCCAGTGTTTATAGCAGCGCTTTTTCAACAATAGCCAAAGTATGGAAAGAACCCCAGTGTCCGTCGAGAGATGGATAAAGAAGATGTGGTATATATATACACATGCACAATGGAGTGTTACTCGACAATCAAAAAGAATGAAATCTTGGCATTTGCAACAACATGGGATTGAAGTAGAGTATATTATGCTTAAGGAAATTAAGTCAAATATCACATGACTTCACTCATGTGGAATTTAAGATACAAAACTAATGAACATAAGGGAAGCAAAAATAAAATAAAAACAGGGAGGGGGACAAAACATAAGAGATTGTTAAATACAGAGAACAAACTGAGGGCACTGGAGGGACTGTGGTTTGGGGGATGGACTAAATGGGCACGGGGCATTAAGGAGGACGCTCGCTGGAATGAACATTGGGTGTTGCATGAAGGGGATGAGTAGGGGCGCCTGGGTGGCTCAGTCGGTTGAGCGTCTGACTTCAGCTCAGGTAATGATCTCGCATTCGGTGGGTTCGAGCCTTGCATCGGGCTCTGTGCTGACAGCTCGGAGCCTGGAGCCTGCTTCAGATTCTGTGTCTCCCCTCTGCCCCTCCCCTACTTGTGCTCCAACTCCCTCCCTCCCTCCCTCCCTCCCTCTCTCCCTCTGTCTCTCCCTCAAAAATGAAAATAAAAAAATATTTTAAAAAATATGAAGGGGATGAATCACTGGATTCTACTCCTGAAATCATTATTGCAGTATATGCTAACTTGGATGTAAATTAATAATAATAATAATAATAATAATAATAATAATATCGTAGCTAGTTGAATAGTGACTAAATGAAATCACTGATTTTTAAACATTTTAAATACACAGTTCAAATGTAGCTTATGTAGTAAACTGTATGTTTTTCCTGTTCTATTTTCTAATTTTATATTAGTAGTTTTAGGAGGAAAAAACAGCATCACTGTAAATTAGATGTTGATCATAATAAAATAAAATTATTCAAAAGTGCAGATTCTTCTTGGAACAAAAACTTCCGGGACAGTTAAACTTATTCTTGTGTAGACACTGGACCTGGTGTCCAGGTGCTGTAATCCGGAGAGACAATCTCGCGAAGACTTGCTTGGTGCGCAGATGGCAGGAGCGCACGTTATTTGTGCTGACGTGCCCTCACCTTCCTGGAAGTAATGGAACCACTTCCGTGGGATTCCCCGGCTAAATATTTTGAAGTAGCATCAACAATATTTACCGTCAACAGCTCTATTTTTAATTTTTTTTTAATGTTTTATTTATTTTTGAGACAGGGAGAGACAGAGCATGAACAGGGGAGGGTCAGAGAGAGAGGGAGACGCAGAATATGAATTAGGCTCCAGGCTCTGAGCCGTCAGCACAGAGCCCGACGCGGGGCTCGAACTCACGGACCGCGAGATCGTGACCTGAGCCGAAGTCGGACGCTTAACCGACTGAGCCACCCAGGCGCCCCCAGCTCTATTTTTAATACGTGACTACCTTTTCATATTTTTAAACCGGATTTCTGTTTAATTTCTAATGCACGACTGGCATTTTGTGGGAGCCGCTGGGCCCGTCTATAAAATCGGGCTCTCTGGAGCAGATACACACCGCTCAGCATGATCTGACGCCACCGGAGTGAGGGTCAGACCTGATCGTGACAGAGGAGAGTCCTTTTTTTAACATACCTTTTGACTGGTTCCTTTTTTAACCTGAATGTTGGAAGATGTCTGTTTACGGAGGACGTAAAGGACTGGCTAGGAGCGGGCCCATCTTCCAGCGGTGGACGGCCGCCTCCTGTACCTCGTGCTCAGGGCCACCTTATGCTGGCAGCCTTGCGAGCCCTGTGCACCATGGTGATTGAGGGAGCTGATAAGGGCGGGATCTTGTCTGTGAATTGATGCAGAAGATCTTTCTAGTGTTACGATTCCTGTTAACGCAGCACAAAGTATTTCAGCACTCCGCTTCTGATGGGTGGCTGACAGGTGTTTCAAACCTTACACAATAAGCATGGTTCTTATCTGGATATAGTTTCCTAACATTTACCTTTACGACATTTAATTGCACGCCTTTTTTCTTTTTTTTCAAAACTAAGAAACCCCATTTATTTGTCTAGCATTTTAGAGTTTCCCACTTGCATTTTTATCCGTTATTTTCTGATCATTCACAGTAACTTCTGGAGTAAGGTGGGACTGGGATGATTATTCCATTTGTGTAATTGGGAAACTGAGGTTCAGAAAGGTAAATTCAGTTGATCAAAGTCTGCAACACTAATGACAAACCTGGGACTAAAAATTAGTTTCTAGATTCCCATAGCTAGTGCTTTCTTTAATACAAACATTGCAACAAATAGATGAAATGAAGATCAGTCTCACTAGTAATTAGAGAAATAGAAATTAACATATCAAAATTTTTGTCTTCTAATTGCATGCCTTTTAAACATTCCTTTCTGTGCAACTTTTGCTGGGTTTCAGATTTTAACTTTTAAAAGGATATCATCACACGTTATTTCCAAATGATAAAATCTGTCTTGGTTTTTAAAAACTTATTTTTTGATGGAGCCGAGAGGAGGAAAACGAATCATGGAATAAGTGAATGCACGTGATCTGCTGCAGAATAGAACCCTTTTTCCCAGGGTTGCTGTTTTGGAATTTAAATTCTCTGCAGTTTTCCTTCCCCTGAACAAAGCACTTAGATTTTAGCACCAGCGCGTTCTTGGCTCTTGAGTAAAAAGGTGGCTCCCCCAGTGTGCCTCGAGCCTGACCAGGCCATTATGGCTGCTCTGCCGACCTCATATCGACTTCAGGGACTGTTGACCGAAAGGAGAATTATTTCTTTTTTAGAGGAAAGATATTTATGACTGAAAACAGTGCTAAAAACATGAGAATATTGATCATGGTTTTGAGAGATGCTTGCAGTGAATCACAGGATATACCTAAATATCGGCTTTATTCTATCTTTCCTAAAAGACAGATTGCCAACACAAAAGATGAACAATCTTGAGGGGAAAAATCTTATATCTTTCTGCTAAGCTGTCTTTCCTCCATAACAATAGGGAGAAAAGAGGTCTGTGTGGCTTCTTCAAATAAGGAAGGAGCATAATAAACAGTATAGTGGAAGCCCCCGTGAAACTGCCTTGGGTGCACTTGATTTAACTTGTAGTAATAAGTGAAATTAACATCAGATGGAAACTCAGATAGCTGAACATTTAGCCAATCAAACAACAAACAGTTATTCTGAAATCAACATGAAAATACAGCAAAAGACCCATTATCATCTGAGGACCTGATTCATTGCCTTCAGAGATAATGTTTGGAGGTATAATTTCCATGGAATTTGTAAAGGAACAAGTGAAGCAGTTACTCCCCTATCAGATGTGGTAAAGCAGATACTTTCTTGTGACCTTATTTTTTCTTAAGTTTTAGTCCTATTTGGGATGGAGGTAGGGCGGCTGCCTTTATAGCTGGAGGGCAGAAGCAGATTTTCCCTGCTGTGGTAGAGTGCCTTGCCCTGGGGGGGTGGAAGCCAGGTCCCTTGGGGTTTGGTCCAGTCCCTCCCTCTTTTTCTTTCCTGCATCTAACAGCACCCTGCTTTCCCGGCAGTGGACCTTGTCGGTGTTCGGGTGGCCTTCGTGTGCTGCTGTGTCTGCACGTGCTGACCCTTCCTTGCTGCCAGCCTCTCCCTTCCCGTTCTTTTTTTTTTTTTTTAATTGTTTTTTTTTTTTAACGTTTATTTATTATTGAGAGAGAGAGAGACAGAGCGTGAGCAGGGGAGGGGCAGAGAGAGAGGGAGACAAAGAATCTGAAGCAGGTTCCAGGCTCTGAGCCCAACACAGGGCTCAAACTCAACAAACCGCAAGATCATGACCTGAGCCGAAGTCGAATGCTTAACCAACTGAGCCACCCAGGCGCCCTGTCTCCCTTCCCGTTCTGACACCGCCACCTCCAGCGGAGGGAAGCACGTTCCGTCCAGCAGGGGACCCATCATTGCATGCCATTGCCAAGTCTTTGAAACCTGCCAGACTAACAGCCTTGACTCTTTTGGAGGAGTCGGGAGAAGAAAAATACGATACATAATGGCTTTGTGTCGCGGGGACGCACAGAATGTACATCACCACGTGGTCAGAGCTGGCAGGGTGAGATCAAGACTTGGTGTGCTGTGGGGCCAGGAGCCTCTGATGCAGAGCAGAAGCTTGTGCCCAGTATGGCAACACACTGACCGTGGAGAAGAGGGTTGGGCGTTGTGTTGAGGTGAGGCCTGTGTGGCCATCTTAAGATCAGCAGGCATAAAAGGTCTTCTTAGGGAACATAGTTGCTAGGGGATCCTGTGCAGTGACAACCAGGAAACTCTGTTCTTTGGTTCACAAGAAGATGGGAGCCCTGGGGACGCCTGGGTGGCTCAGCCAGTTAAGCGGCCAGCTTCAACTCATGATCCTGGTTTGTGAGTTCGAACTCCATGTCAGGCTGTGTGCTGACAGCTCAGAGCCTGGAGCCTCTTTCCGATTCTGTGTCCCTCTTCCTTTCTGCCCCTCCCCCCACTCACGCGTGCACCTGCCCTCCCTCCCTCCCTCTCCCTCTCTCTCTCTCAAAAATTTTTTAAAAAGACAGAAGCCTTAAAATTGTCTCGCTCTTTGCCCGTTGGCCTGATTGGCATACAGGTGACCCCTGCCTGCCCCCTGGGGACCTGATGGGCATCGTGAATTTAAAAAAAAAAAATTTTTTTTTACATTTATTTATTTTGAGAGACAGAGTGAGACAGTGCACGAGTGGGGGAGGGGCAGAGAGAGAGAGAGTCACAGAATCCGAAGCAGGCTCCAGACTCTGAGCTGTCAGCACAGAGCCCGACGCAGGGCTTGAGCCCACGAACCGTGAGATCATGACCTGAGCTGAAGTCAGATACTCAACCAACTGAGCCACCCAGGTGCCCTGGCATCGTAAATTTTAACACCGACACATAAAAACAAGTGATTTCATGTTTTAAAAAGTGCCTATGGATTGTTTTTTGTATGAGGGGATTTAATTTTATAACTTGAGCTATTTTACATTTCCTAAAATTCACCCACATGAAGTGTATATATATAGTTCAGTGGTATTTAATACATTCATGGAGTTGTATACCTATCCCCACAGTCTTGCTGGAGAACGTATTAACGCCCCGGAAGGACTCCTGTTCCTACCCGGTCCATCCCTGTTCCTCTTTTCCCAGCCCCAGTCGATCACTAGTGTACTTCTGTCCAGGAACTTGACTCTTCTGGACACATCACATCGAAGGCCTAAACTTTAGGATTCCATTTTTGTCTGGCTTTTTTTTTTTTTTTTTTTTTTTTTACTTATGTGTTTATAAGATCCACGTATCAATACTTCATTCTCTTTTAGGAACAATACTTGATTGGGTGCGCTGCATTTTATCAGTTGCCAGACATTTGGGTTATTTTGTCTTTTGGCTCAACTGCCAAGATCCTACTGCTGTGAACTATTTTGCGTGGATGCAGACTTTCATTTCTCTTGGTTACACACCTCAGAAATGGAATTGCTGGGTTCCGTGGCAGTTTTACGTTTGGCGTTTTGAAGAGCCTCCGGAAGGTTTCGCCAGACAGCTCTACCTTCTTACATTCCTGTCAGCAGTGTGGGGAGCCCCAGTTTCTTCACATACTCCCCAATGTTTGTTACCGTCTTCCTGACTTTAGCTGTCACAGTTGGGTGAAATGGGTTCTTACGTGAAGTGGAGGCAAATGATGAGGCTGGGAAGGGGGACCAGGAGGACCTGTTTTTCTGCAAAACAGGGTTGCAGGGGCGCCTGGTGGCTTAGTCGGTTGAGTGTCCAACCCTTGATTTCAGCTCAGCTCATGATCTCACGGGTTTTGAGTTCAAGTCCCATATCGGGCTCTGTGGTGATGGTGCGGAGCCTGCTTGGGATTCTCTCTGTTTCAAAAACCTTAAAAAAAGTGGGGGGGTTGCATGTTGCATGTTGGGTTCACAATTCTAGGGGACCACAGAGGGCATACTTAGTGAACTATTTTTTCCCCAGATGCCATATTTTAGAGCTATAAATGGCACGAGAAGGTACTCAGAGTATACAGTTGGATAAAATTTGACCTGTAGGACTGTAATCAAAATAGTGATGTTTCCCTCACCACACCTGCCCCTTGGGAACCCCTCACCTCATCCCTTCCTTCTCTTGTTTCTCCTCCCTATGATGTCACTACACATTAGTTTGAGTTTTCTGGAATTTTATAAAGGATTATTATACATATGCACATAAAGTTTTGTGACTTTGTAAGTAGAGTTACATAGTTGGACACCTTCTGGCAGACCTGTGTTGAGATTCGTCCACAGTATGTACATCAGTAGGTCGTTCCTTTTTTGCCGGGTGGTCCTCACCGGGTAGACAACTTCTTGTTTGTTGATGTCCACTGGGGATTTCACCCCAGTTTTAGTTCTTAGAAACGAGGCTGCTGTGGACATTTGTGAAGAAGTCTTTCTCCAGACCCGTGTTTTTACTTCACTCTGAGTGGATCATACGGTCAGGGGACGTTTGGCATTTTCACAGGTCCCCGAACTGTCTTCCACGGTGGCTGCACTATTTGCTTTCCTACCAGTAGTGAGATTCACAGCCCCTCCACACTCTGGATTTGGAGTCCTTCTCCCTCTGCTGCGAGGACCCAGCGATTCTTGTAAGGGCAAGTCTGCTGGTCTGAAAGTGTTTTAACGTTAGAAAGATTTCCTTTTTTGCTGTGCATAAATTTTGACAGTTTTTTTTTAAAGATCTTGTTCCATTGTCCGGTGACTTGCACTGTTTTTGATCAGAAATCAGCCATCATCCTTGCCTCTGTGAAACTATCTACAGGTTGCAAATCTTTAACAGCACCATTTCTTATGTCCCCGCGTTTCTCTGCTTGCCTCTTCATCTGAAATACAGTTATAGTGGCTGTTTTAACATCCTTGTCTGCTGATTATAACATCTGTGTCAGTTTGGGGGTGATTTTGGTTTTTCTTACGTGGCCCATAATTTTCTCCTTTTATGTCTCTAATGTTTAGATGCTTGATAATGTAGACTTTACCTGGTTAAGTACCGGATGTTTTTGTTTTTAATATTCTTTAGCTCACTTCTGAAATGTAAGTAGGTTAAATGGAAGCCATTTGACCCTTTTAGGTCTTGCTCTTAAGACTTCCTAGTCGGAATGAGAGTGGCGTTTAGTCTAGTGCTTCTTGTTCGTAGCCACGGAGGCAAGACTCAGATGTTCTACCCGGTGTCCTGTGAATGCTGGGGTGTCCCTTCTACGTAGCGGGAATAGGCACGTGTCCTCTCGTGTCTCACTACCTGGTGACGTTCCACTTATCTTCATGTGACTCTGCCCTTACTCTCCTGGTCCACACTCTACTTGGGGCGTCTGCCCACCTCCAGAGTCCTCTAACCACCCACGTTCCTGGACTGTGGGTTTTATCTCCTCCACGAGTCTTCTGGGCTCTGCCCAGATTGCTTCTGCCGTTACCACAGCCTGGAAACTCTTAAGGCAGTTGGCCGGGGAAATGTCTAGGTGCACCTTGTCTCTTGCCATCTCTCAGGGGTTACCCAACCTCCACTGTATCGAGCGTCCGGAAAACCACTGTTCATATTTTTTTGCCTGGTTTTCCTTTTTTCATTTCCAAGCCACAGTGAAAATTTGCCTGTTTCTCACATTGGCTGGAAGTGATAGTGGTTAAGCTGATGTGCCATTGCCAACAGTGACAGAGAGCTGATAGACGAGCAGTATCCACCAGCATGCTGAGAACAAACCCCGAACAAGTCTTCATTCAGAAAGGCATAGCTGTGCTCTTAAAAGGAAGTCCCCTGCCCCCGCCTCCACAAACTTACAACATCGGTATCTGACACAAATTTAGAAAATACTGGAACTTAGATAAGATTTTCTCTTTGCTTTTCTATATCAATTGATATATCTCATTGGTATCTTTCTGAGTGTTCAATTTTTGTCCTCATTTTCATTCCCTAGTTTCATGTGAATGGTAGAATCCTAAAATGACCCCCGATCTGTGCCTTTGTATAATTCTTTTGAAATGTGAGTGGTAACTGTGGATTATTGTGGGATGTAACTCCCATGATTATGGGGAAGGATTGTTGGAGATGTAATTAAAGTGCCTAATCAGTTGGCCTAATGAAAATGGAAGTTATCCTGGGTGGGCCTGCCCTAATCAGGTGTGTTCTTCAAAAGGGTTTGACATCAGAGACGAAGTCAGAAACCTGCTTCTGCTGGCCTCTTCGAGTAAGCACACTCCGTGTTGTAAGAGGAGGGACTGCCAGTTAGGAGCTATAGGTTGTTGAGCTGAGAGTGGTTGTTGGCTAACAGCTAGGAGGAAAACACACCTCAGTCCTGTGGCCATAAGGAAATGAATTCTTCCAACAACCTGTGAGCCCGGAGAAGGGCTCAGAGCCTCATCTGGCCAGGAGTCACAGTTGCAGCTAAGCATTGATTTTAGTCTGGTAACGCCCTGAGCAGAGGACCCTGATAACCTGGTGCCCGGACTCCTGAGCCAGGGAGATGGAGATCGTAAATTTGTGTCTCTGAAACCACTAAGTTTGTGGCAACTTGTTATGCGTAAATAGGGAAGTAACACAGTATGTGTGTTTTACTTCACTTTACAATTTTCTGGAAGTGAAAGCGTGTTTTTGCTTCTGTTGATACTCGGCCACTAGAAGTCCATGGTCCCTTTTGTCCTGTTCCCGCCACACCCATGTGCATGTGCCCGTGCACCTGGCAATGAGAGAACAGCCTGGCTCAGCGTAGCTGAGAGTCACTGCTGCATAATCTTCGTTAAAGATGCTTGTTGAGAGTTTGGGCCCGACAGCCCTGAGGTCCAGCCCTGATCAGGGACCGCTTCCTCATCCCTGCACCCTCCCCCCCACCCCGGGAAGTGATGGGTGCCAGCACACCTACTTGACAAGGGTGTTGCTATATTTGGTACACACTCAGTAGTGTGCAGGGTACCTAGCTAGTCGCCCATAATTAGCAGGTTTCTCTTCACACGTGCCTGTGTGTCTGCAGAGCCTAATGAACAGAAGGACACTGGGGACATCTCAGGGGCACTGGCCTGCATTGTCACAGGAAGGGAAGCTCTTCTGTAAACGTCTCCAGCAGCAGCCCGGTGCCTTTGCTCTAAACTCCAGTGTCCAGCAGAGACCAACCCCCCCCCCACCCTCGGCTTTGATTCTGTTGCTCTCGGTGTCCTGGAGGCTGGGAGAGGCCTACATTTTGATACAGTTTCTGCCTTCTGGCACTTCTGTCCTCCTGCACCCATTTAGTTGACAGGTCCTTAGAGCTCCAGGTACATTGTGACGTGACTGCAGAATAGGGGGTTGGGTCGGGCCCACAGCCATGCCGTGGCGCTGCGTCTGCCACCTGCGGCTTGCGGTCTGAGCCGCCTGACTCTCCACACGGTGTCGGCTGGCATGGGGCAGGTGGCGCTGTCCTCGTGTGCGGTCTGTCCTCGTGTACAATCCCTCAAGGAGGTGGTGGCACTCGGGGCGCCTGTTCAGAGAGGGGCGTGTTCTCACACAAACCATGCCACGGAGTGCAGGTGCTGCTCACCTTTGACCTCTTGAATTTGTAGGCCAGGTCAGGTGGAGTTTGGTTTACCCACATTACGGCTCACGTGGAGTGAAATGGCCACATTTGTAAGCTTCTTGGGGTCTCTACTGAAAGTATAAAATACTCAAAACTAAAACTTCGTGAATTTTGACGGGATGGAGAATCTTGGACATTTTTTCCAGCAGTTTAAACTGGATCTGATGAGGGAGGTGTCGCCTGCGATAGTGATGTGCTGTGACCCTGTGATCGGCTCCTGCCCGACAGTCCGTTCACCGGCCAGGCAGCTGCCAGCCCCCGTGTCTCAGTGGCTTCTCAGTCTCCTTGCCCTCCCCCAAATGGGGCTTCACATCCCGCCACATCCACGCCGTCCCCTCGCCCTTCCCAGCACGCGGGCTGCTGCCTTCCTTGGGGCTCCCAGCGGGAGCCGCACTGTCCACAGCAGTGGTCCTGCAGCCAGCCTCTCCGGGCAGGGGGACCTGACCAATGCTTGAAAGGGCTTCTGCCTCTGGCCACGGGTTCTCGGTTCTTTTCCTCCTCCCCTGAATTTCATGTCAGCCTGTTTTCTTTTTCTTACTTGGAAGCACACCTTTTCTACAGAATATACATAAACTTACTACGTGCTCGCTTGGTAATTTAATTGCTTTCAGCACCTTTAGAAACGGAGAGAAAGTCTGTAAGAACTTTCCCCTGAAAATTACCTGGAACCCATCATTCTACGTGGATTGAGAACTTGTGTGTGTTTGAAATTTTGATTCATTAGATGGCTAACTCAGCGTTATTTAAATTTTAATAAAGCAAGTGAATATGTGAGCAGATTTGTCTATTTTGTGAATCTATATCAAAGCAAAATAAGAATCTATTTCTGTTTTGCAATGAGTAGTTTCTAGCCATGGAATTGGCAGCAGAGGCAAGAAAGTATGAATCTTATTTTTGTGGATCTAGCCAAGAAAAAGGACGTAAACTTTGAAAAGTGTGTCATTTACCATTCACAGTCTAATGAAAAACTCAGAGAGTCTAGAGGCTCTCCATAAAAATTCTGATGTCAGCATTTAAGACAGAGCGGGATCAGGGATGCAGGCGTTGGAGGGACTCACAGCCTACGTTTACTACACAGCTACGTTTACATAGCTCTAAATGCTATGACTCTTGTTCTGGCAATCACAGTCTTGACTTTATTACCAAAAGGGGCCCCCTTATGAGCGGCCTGTTGGTGTGGTGTGCAGTTTAACGAATTTCCGCCTCCCTTCCGCCGGCTGATGGGAGCAAGGTGGTCACATTACCTTTGCAAATCCGAAGGTGCTCGGCTCAGACAAAACGGCCGCGTGGTCAAAAAGTGGCTGAAAATGTGGTGGTTGGAGGTGGTGTTTGGGAATAAGCTACAGGTTGGCCACAGTGCTGTGGAGGGCAGCCGGCCTCCGTGGAGGGCAGGCTCGGTCAATGTCAAGAGGCAAAACGGGCCTCCAGGGGGAGGCGAGCGTGGGCAGAACAGTCGTTGCACATGGCGGGCAGCCGTTTTTCCAGTCCTAGCCTGGTCCGGTTTTGAAGATGCCAAGTGCAGGTGTGCTGCGTTATGGAACGTTTGTGGGAGTTCTTTTCAAGCGGGTCTCAAGTGGCTCGGATGCAGGAATGAGTGAAGTAAACTGGGGGCTGGAGTTCTGTAGTCGTGAGGGGTCCATGTCAGTGGGCGGGTGTGGCCCGGGGCTGCTCTCCAGCATGTTTGCCTCTGTCACTGTTGACATTGAGGCAGGTGGCACAGAGGCAGTGACAGGTGACAGGGCCGGTCCTGTCTGAGATCAAGGCCGTGGCAGCAGACGGCCCAGCCCTCACTGTGCCCCTCACCTCACATGCCTGCGCGGGAGAAATGGGGTCATTTAAGAATATACATGCTAAAGTGGTAAACATCGCTATTTCCTTCCATTTTAACCCTCGCGTTAACTCTTTTTGAGAGCGAGTGTTCCAAAGCGGGGCTGTCTTCTCGCGGAAGGAGCGCGCGCGAGGCTTGGGCTGTTGGCCAAAGTAGTGCTTTTGTCAGCACCATCTTCTCCATGAAGAGAACAACCGACCAGCCCCGCTTACCCAGACGTGGGTGTTCTAGCATAAACTCTCTCAGAAGTGAACAGAGGGAATCTCTCACATCAAGAAAAAGAGCGGACTGCATTTGCTGCCAGCGGTAAATGAGAAGAAATGAGATTTCTGGTGAAAATGTTTGGGGAAACTTCCATATACCAGCACAAACTGGATAGCGTCCCGATACTTAAATCCTCGCCCACTGATGTCTGTGTTAACGTGAACTTTAGTGACGATGAAATACGTAAACATTTGGAAGATTTGCGTAGCTCAGCGGATGAGTTGATTCCAAGTGACCGACGTTTATTACAAAGCTGGGGAAATTTCAGAATACAAGATCGTTGGATTTTAGCGTACCCATGCCCACAGTTCTTTGGTAAGCTTTTCTGAACCTACCTCACTGCTCTCCTTTAGGGAATTACCTCTGGTTGAGTTTTGACCTAGTGTCAGAGGATACTTCGCGTGGAAAGCATTTTCTTTGTGAACTTCAGTCACAGCCGTATATGGAAACAGAACCAACGGGAAGCAGTTCTGAGAGTCCAATGACCTTTTATGAATCCCACCAGGAAGGAGATTCTCAGAGTCATGCCATGCCAGTGTTCACGAAATTTTATTATTGTTTTGGAAAAGAGTTACTTTTGGGGCGCCTGGGTGGCGCAGTCGGTTAGGCGTCCGACTTCAGCCAGGTCACGATCTCGCGGTCCGTGAGTTCGAGCCCCACGTCGGGCTCTGGGCTGATGGCTCGGAGCCTGGAGCCTGTTTCCGATTCTGTGTCTCCCTCTCTCTCTGACCCTCCCCCGTTCATGCTCTGTCTCTCTCTGTCCCAAAAATAAATAAAAAACGTTGAAAAAAAAAATTAAAAAAAAGAGTTACTTTTCATAAAAATGTTATCTATAAGAGTGTGAAAGTGGTTTGTAATTATTTCAAGTGAATTACAAAATGTCTCGTAAATGTCTGAGGTTAGTTTCTGAGACGGTAAATACCAGTGTGGAACCCACGTGGGAAAAGCAGCTCTTAGAATCCTCTGTGTTCACAGGTGAGACCCAACAAGTTTGACATTGGCACCCAAGCTTGCTGCTGGGTCTGTGCTGACTTTGGGCTGGTTTTACAAAAGAAAGGTCAAAAACCTCATGTCTGTGCTCCTAGGTCCCTCATCCATTGGGGAACATCTTTAAACACGTTCTCTGGTCGCTAACTTGTAGATGACAGTTGATCAGAAGAGACTGCCTGCCTTGAGTGCAGTAAGCTTTAGATTTTCTAAGGGCCTTGGAATCCATATTTGTGAGCGACCGAGAGCTGCTGTTTGGCCAGCTCAGAAGTGGCCCCCTGGAAAGGTGGGTCTTGATCAAGTGTTCCGAGATGCATCTGTGTTTCTTCCTTTCGGGATACAGGGTCCGCCCTCTTCCTTGCCAGTGATCTCTTTGACACAGAGTTCTGGCAGGGTCTCGAGAGGGACGGTCCCAGTGTTGTTGATGGATCCGAGAGACAGGGGCATTGCTTTGTATTCTTCTTTAAGCCTTAATAACTGAATTGCTTTGATCCCTTAGTGTTGTAAAAACAAAGTCCCGTTACGTCCTGTCCTGGCACGTTTAGCTTTGGGAATTACCAGAAACTGATGTTGCAACCAGTCCGACTCGGGTTTACAGATGAGTCCTCAACGTGAGCGTGCGGCCATGATTCCCAGCGAGGAGCAAGCTGCACTGAGGGAGCAAAGGGTGCAGATGAGGAGTTTCTCGTAAATAGACTTAAGGTTGCGAGAACCCAGGGGCGCCTGAGTGGCTCAGTCCTTTGAGCGTCTGGCTCTTGATTCTGGCTCAGGGATTATCTCCAGAGGAGGTGTGCCTCTGCCACCCTCTTGGTTGGAAAGAACTGCAGGCATTAGGTGGGGACTCCGGAGAAAATTCCCCACAAATCCTGCACATCCAGGTGACGTGTGAGTCCGTATCACCAGGATGCCCCACCCCCACCCGAAGCAGCAGAGCCAGGGAAGGCCACTGGGCACTTTCTGGTGGGGGAGGGGGGGGGAGGGTGCCAGTGCATCTCACCTTGCATGACTGTCCCCCAGGATCCTCCTCCCCTGGTGCCCCACGAGGCCTCCCTTCATCCATTTTCAGGGTTCCTGGCTCTTTGCTGGGGCTCTGTGATTCCATGGTAGTTCATTCCGTATGTCACATGGGAATGGTGTTCTCCGAAGCATCTTAAGTCCTTTTGTAAGAAAACTAAGGCAGAAAGGCGGGAAAAAACCAGCAGCCCGAGGTTTGCCTAGAATGGACCTGGGGTGCCCATCATGGTCCAGAGACCGAGGCACTCTGTTCCTTTCGACCAGGGCATCTTCACTAAATCTTAGAAATTCTTTTCCTCTGCTAGGACTTAGAAGGGGACACGTTCTTCCGTGCTTTGGGAATTTCCCAGAGAATGCCTGCTTTTCTTAAGCTCTGTGGTGATGTGTGATGTGCAGCCTTCTTCTCCAGCCTGGCCTCTTGGGTGGTGGTCCACCTGAGAAGGCAGGTGTGTCTGTTCCCCGTGCACAGACTTCCTCGAAATCCGAATTTGTTAACCTGTGCTCGCACCGCCGGTGGTCTCCAGGAGGACCTGGAAACTCCCTGGAGTCGGATGGGAAATGCTGACTTTCCACGTGCATGAGTGTATTTGGAGGTTCTTCGTAGGGCAGGGCCAGAACTTGCTCCGTTTTCTCGAAGGTTTATCGGTGAGCCTCGGCTTAGAAGTCCTGCCTTAGACGATCAGCTTTTCCTGTAACTGTAAGTCCCTGGTGTAGGTATACAAAGTGACTTTACATTAATTACCATGCAGGTAAAAATGGGAGTAATGAAGTTGTCCGCGGTGAACTGCCAGGAAACCCTACCCTCCTTCACTCTCAAGCATCAAATAGGAGACTGCTTGAGAATTTCGTGCTACTTTTGAAAAGCCTCTAATAAAATACCTCCTATTTTAAGGCTATAGGGGATATTTTGGAGGTAGCAGGCAGGGACAGTTAAAACCAATACTTAATTTAGAGCTAGTGCTCTGGAAATAAAAGTGTTGCTGGGTCTGGATGCAGGCACAGCCATCCCCATCAGGGAGCCTGGAGGGACTCTGCGTGCACGGGGCCCCTGACTTCTCCATGTACGTACCTCCTCCCCCTAGAGTGATGTGGCATACCTCCCGGTTACACTTGGGCATGTGATTGGGCTTCAGTGTGGTCATTTTGCACCAGGCCATCTCTGTCCTAGAGCACAGGTGTAAATAGTTCTGTGACTCTTCTAACTCATCTGCCGTCCCCCCACCAAGTTGTGTGTGGAAAGTTCGTTTCTTATATTCAGTACACCCTCCCACGTTTCACTTCTATGTTAATACCTTAAATGTTTGTAATTACGGTAGCATCTACGCTAACCAGAACGGTCTGGGGAAGAGCCTTCTGCAGGACAGTAGCTCCTCTTTGCTCAGGCTGGGCTGGGCGCCCACTCCCATCTCCGGCGTCTCCCCCAGGGGAAGCCCGTGATTCTCCGCAGGACAGCAAGCACGTGTGAGCTGAAGGGGTTCTCCTGGTGGTTCTGCACCCTGGGAAGGGGGGCACTCTCTGGAGAACTGCCCTGGGAGGCAAGGGGAGTCTCTGTTTGTCCAAACACCTTCTTGACTTAATTATGAACATGTAACAAGAATATGATTGAATCTGCTTTTGATGACTCAAGATGTGCGGAGGTGATTTTCCCTCAGATGGGCGCATCTCTTGATGTCCTAGAGCATCTAGTTGGCTGCTGAGTTTCAGGACAGGACTCTGAGTAGGCGTAAAATTGACCTTCCTACGTCCGATCTTGTCCTCCACAGCCCTGTTTCAGGAGTGGGTTATAGCCAGGAAAGGGAGCAGGACCCTACATCGGGGTCGTCCTTGTGATGAGGCACTTGCACGCTGGTCCTTATGTGCGTGGGGCTGGCTCCAGGCAGGCCTGGGGCAGTGGTTGAGGAAGGGGATTAACGGGTCTCTGCTGTGGATCTAGGGACTCCCCCTAGACCCTCATCTGCGGCTTCTCTCCCTTAGATTGTTTGGGTAAACAAGTTCAAAGATTCTGGATTCTGGATTCTGCACAAGTGACTGGTACCTTTCTTTATTTTGTCAGGCGTGGAGCCGTGGTAGGGAGAGGGGACGTCCAGTGTTGGATGTCAGGAAGTTCAAGTCCCAGGGTGTCCTGCGGCATCTGAGCTCTACGGCTGCAAAGGAACCTTCTTTACAAATTGCTGCATTGTTATGGTTGGCACTCTGGTTAAAAGTTCATCTGGATTTCAACCTGGCGTGAAATTGCAGAGCTACGGCTGGAAGGCTCTAGGCGTCAGTTGAGAACCTTTGGGGACTTCGCGGACATTACAGTTAGAATTGAGTAAAACGTGCTGGGTTCTGTTCACTCACATTCTCATGAGTGGGAAAAAGTCTGAGTTTACTTCTGTCATTTTCATGACCTAATTTCCAGATAGATCCAGAAAGAGAAACTCGAAAGAGAAGGATCAACATTATACTGTGAAAATCGTTGAAATGCTTGTTACGAGCATCCTGTGAAATTTGCCACACCAGTTAGCTGGCATCTCTCCCCCACTGTTTCGGATTATCCAAAATGTCAGGGTGACACGCACTTCTGATTGTTCTGGGGCCTTACCTCTTGCCTTCTGCAGCAGAGGTCCGCAGACTGCAGCCCCGCGGCTGGCCACGGCTGGCCCACCAGTCTGTGTTCACACTGCCAGAGTGCCAGGCATGGCTTTTACCGTGTTGAAGGTCCGCCGTCCAAAGAAAGGAAGAACAGTAAGCAGACCTTTTGTGGCCTGGAGAGCCTGAGATACTTCTTATCAAGGCCTCTACAGAAAATGTCTGCCAGCTTCTACAGGGTGGAAACTAATGCTGCGTGGCTGTGTGGTGTTTTTATATTTAAAAGAAAACGGGGCATTACTTGGGGGGGGGCAGGGATAGACCTATTTGCGTTGCTTCGGAAAGAGCTGCAGTGGCGGGTGTTCAGCAGGGCTGTTCTGCACGCTCGGGCAACTGCATGGAAGTGTTCAGGGCCTTGACTCGTCCCTTGAGCGGGATTTGTTGAGCACCAACCATGTATTCTAGACCCGTGCGTACAGCCAGGAAAGGAGACGAGGTCCCAGGGCACACGTGTGGCCAGCTGGCGGGTGCAGGATGGGGTCGCCCCTGGCCCGGGACGTGTTCACGATCCCTTTAGCTGTGCTGCGAAGCCAGTGTATTTCTTGGATCACGTTCCAGGATGCAGACTGCCCAAGACACCCTGGCTGGACAACTTGTTAGTTGTGGAACCTTGAGCAAGTCGCTTGTTCTTTCTGGCAGTTTGCACCTGCCAGAGGCTTCATGGGGGCGCAGGTGCAGGGGGCAGGTGGAGGGCTGGGGGGGCCTGGTGTGCTCCGAGTGCCGTCTGGTGTCCGTGGTCGTCGCCGTGGCCCACATTCACCTGCACTTGTATTGCTGTTTGCCAGCTAAAGTTGAAAGCTGTTCTCTGCAGTAGACAGCACTTGGGAGAATCTAAAGCCATAAGCTGTAAGCAGTGGAGTTAAGCTGTATTTGATCTTTCGGTTCTGAATTCTCAGGGAGTATCTTCGTCTTCTCAGGCTGCCGTTAACAGACACTCCTTTCTCACGGTTGGGAGGCTGGAAGTCCAAGGTCAAGGTGCTGGCGAAAGCCCTCTTGTTTGCAGACAGGCCCCCTCCTCTGAGTCCTCGTGTGGTGGAGAGCAGGCAGAAGCGAGCTGTCTGAGACCCCTTCCATAAAAGGGCACTAATCCCATCACGAGGGCCCCACCCACCTGATCTCATCACCCCCCAGCCCCCCACCTGCTGATTCCATCACGTGGGGGTGAGGGCGTCAGCATGTGAATTTTGAGGGGACGGGGCATGAAGTCCATAACAGGATGTGAGGAGTTTTATGCTTAGAGCGTTGGCCCGTTCCTCAGTTACCCTCCTGGCCGGTGATTTTAGTCACTGCTTCCGTGGGCACGGCCGGCTTGTCTTGTCTGTCGCAGAGCAGAGTGCAGACTGACCCGCCCGCTCCCCGGCTCACACACGAGAGATCTTTTCCCGGAGAGCTAGACCTCAGAGCCCTGCAGGCGTTGAGACACATGTCACTGAGCTGCCCGTTTGCACAGGGACCTCATTTCCTTTCTGTCTCATTTTACTTGCTGCCTCTGTCTCCTTTTCTCCTCCCCCGGGGTTTGTCTTTGCCTGAGCAAATGTTCAAAGCCTAGTTTGTACATTGCTCAGGTCACTGCAGACTAGTCCTGTAGAAGCACAAGAATGGTTGTTTTGGGTTTTTTTAATGTTTATTTATTTTTGAGAGAGAGAGAGCGAGAGAGACAGAGCATGAGTGGGGGAGAGGCAGAGAGAGAGGAAGACACAGAATCCGAAGCAGGCTCCAGGCTCCGAGCTGTCGGCACAGAGCCCCACGCGGGGCTCAAACCCACGAACTGAGAGATCATGACCTGAGCCAAAGTCGGATGCTCAACCGACTGAGCCACCCAGGCGCCCCAAGAATGGTTTTAAACATGCTGGATCGTAGCATGTGTTCCCCCGTCCTTCCTTGTCGTTCTCATTTATCATCCCTCCAAGCCAGCTGCTCCTTTCTTCCTAGCCACGTAACATTCCACGGAATGCCTGTACAGAGCGTGTTCCCAACCAGTGCCCTCTGCCACGAGCAACACGGTGATCAGCTTCTCTCCCCACCCCGTAGACACTGCCGCGAACGCACGGTGCGTGTGCTCAGACACGAGACACGCGTGTCGTTTTCACTGGGGCTTGATGTCTCTGGGATGGACTTCTATAGCTGGAAGGCTGACATATGGTCTGTGGACCCTTTTGTTACAACCAGTCATTCCTGTGTTTCTCCCGAAAGCTGCGATAATTCACCCCTCCCAGTAGGGAAAGGGACAGTGATAGTGATGTCACTGTTGCCGCCTGACGGAAAGAGTGTCACATTAACGTGCATATCCCTGAAAAGGCTGAACACTGATGTCGACTGGCCTTTCCGTATGCTTGTTGTTCCGATTACCTATAGCACTTTGGCACTTCATCTCTTTCGAGGGATAGGTCAAGCAATTTTCCATTGACACTAGAGGCAAACCCCAGGGGTGCAGCCTGGGCCCTGGTCAGCACGCCGCAGGTGCTCTGTCTGTAGCTCAGCCGCACATCGGGAACATGCCCTCGCGTCCACCGCTGGCTGCAGCTCCCCAGAGGGCCCTGTCGGTCTGCCCACCTATCCTTGGCTGCTGTCCTGCATGGCAGACACCGTCTTGTTGTCTTGGGATGGTCCCCTTGACTCCATCCCATCATGGGCAGCTCTCCCCTTCATCTCCACACACTGACCTGAACTCCCTCTGTCTCCTGGCTGCTTGTGAGGCTGACCATATAAAATAAACAAGTCCTCTAGTGGGTAGAAGCAGAGGCAACAAGTTGAAATCTCTTCTGTCCCTTTTATAAAATCTGAAGGAGGAGGTTCAGGGAGCGCATTTAACAGCCACCCATTTTCTTCACTTACAAGTACGGAGACAATGGAAAAAACACCCACTGAGCCACGCATGCTGCGTAGGACAATGCCGACTGGGAGCCGGCTCTTGACAGAGGGAGGTTGGCAGGTAGTTTGTGAGCCTATTTTTTTGCTCAGTGAACTAGCAAGAACAACACCCATTACTTTCATTGGATTACTTGTTTCGGAATTAGATTAATCAAATTAGGTAAGCATCTGTATTGCCTCTTACCGCCCCAGCAGGCTGCCCTCAAAATGGGCTGCTTGGCTGTCAGCTGGTAGGAGGGTGTCCTAAAGTGTGGGAAGTGTTTGTGACCTGCCGAGGTGACCGACTCCAGCGTGGCTGGCTTTCTGTACAATTACGAGACTCGTGAATTAATAGGAAACCTCACTGCACTGTCTGATGGCTTACTGGCACGCAATAATTAGAAAACATTTTTCATAGTGGAACCTGAGGTTTAGCTATCCAGAGAAATAGGATATTTCAAAATACTCCTAGTTGGTTAGTGAAACATTAGTATTAATGACAAATTAATATTAATATCAATATCAGCTATGAGTGTGTAGCCTTTGGGAAGAGAGGGGAAGGGCTTTAAGGACTGGATTTAAGTAGCCCCCATATGCCTTTCCTTGTCGGTGGCATTTTTCATCTGAAAGCATTTATTTATTTAGTTTTTTAACTCAAACTTCCATGTGAAAAAAGCCTCTGCATTGGGAAGAGCCTTCCGCATTTGGACTGGGGTGATTAAACCTTTATGACTGAAGTAATAGGCTTGGCTTCACCCTTCCCCGCGGAGCAGCGGACAGAGGGAGGTCCTCTCCGGGTCGCACACAGAACTGCACGCACTTGGTCCCATCCACTTCTCTTTCAGGCCTGGTGGGCCTTGCGAATGACCAGCAGTGGAGAGCAACTGCTTTGGATCGTGTTTCCTGCCATTTTCTGTTTGAGGTTTCCTGCCCTTTGGTTTTCCTTTGCTTACAGGTGCTTCTGAGCCCCGGGGCCAGCCTGGGTGGCGCAGAACCCATCGTAGGGGGAGGCTCCAGCCTTCCCAGCGTTGTGCCAGAGGACGAGGGGCTGCCCTAGAGGCCCACCTGGCTTCCTGCCTCCCACCTGCCGGGGGACCTTTGCAGGGCTGTCCTCTTAACTCGACCTGGAGGTCTCCCGCTGAGACCTCCCACCAGGGACAAAAATCCAGTGACCGTGGCAAGTGTACGAGGTTATGTTCTGAAGGTCACCGTGTCAGGTTGCAAAGAGGAGGCGTCTATCTTAATTCATCTTAATTTGGCCATAACAAAATAGGTAACAAACCTGTGAATAACACTCAGAATGAAATAAAAGTCCTAGAGGAATTGTCTTCCCACATCCCGTTCAGCCTTAAAGGAAGTTCTGGTTGACGTCCAAGATTTCTGGACCCTTCGCGGCAGCAGCATAAAGGTGTTGGAGTGGCTGCCGGAAGCCAAACAGCCAAGCACCGTCACAGTCATGCGTGACCACTGTGGCGAGTCCCGTAGTTCACTGGACCGTGACCAGCAGCCTCCCTGGAGATGAACAATTAATCAGGCTCTGCCGGGCCCTGGCCTGGCCACAGTTGACACGTTATGCAAAAAAGGTCACATCTCTGCCTTCCCCAAGAAGAAGAAAACTTTATCTTTAGTTTGTAGGACAACTTTATCCTTTGATTAAAGGACCTACTCTGTGTTAGGGAGAGTTTCAGTTTTCATGTTAGCAAGTGCGATACAGAATTATCCATATTTTGGATCTGGAATTCTATTGTTTTGTCTAAAACAACATGTTAACATTGCCACTTTAATTAGAAGAAAACTATTGTGTCATTTTAACAATCCGTTATGTCTAAGAGGAATATACTTCTAATCTGAAAAAAAAGTAAGAATATACCTCTCAAAGTACAGAGATTAGAGCCAACCTTAAGATAGGGGGGCACACAACACACAACAAATTGATAGGAGTCCCTAAGCTTAGAGCCCAGCAGATTTACAAAGCTCCAGATCAGTTTGTAGGCTAACTCGTGAGTTCGTCTTGTCCAGCAGTGTGACCTGGCGAAAGGTAGGCTTCGTTTAGCAAGTTCTTCGTGCGTGAACTTACAAATAGGTCACAACCACAGTGTTAGGTGACGTGGCCATGCGAAGCGAGGGAGTCCGCACGGGTTTTGTCTCCCTCTCTTCTTCCAAGTGTCCAGGTGATTCAGGCCTGCAACCCAAGCACACGGGACAGGTCGTCGTGCGGCAGCCAGGCCGCAGCCGGAGCAGGGTGCTCCCATGTGTGAGCTGCTTGGCGTCACTGGGGCGCCCTCCCTGCCCCTCCCGCTCAATGTCAACATCGAGATGCGCTTTCTGCGAAGATCTGCGTAGCCCTCCGATGTCTACGCAGATTTCTGGATGGTCTCAGGCATGTCACATACGGCTTCGGGAGTGTGTGCGAGTATATTTCCTACATTTTACTTTGAGGTTTAAGAACTCACCTTTAATGTTTTCTGTGCTGCTATACTGAGGTTCAGCACAAGCAGAAACGAGGTTTTCCTCAGAAGCGAACTTTAGGTCTTTACATCTAAGAGAACATATTTTGTAAGACACACTTCTTATAATGCCCTTGTTATAAATTTAGAATATTTTTGCAAACTCATATAAACAGGTAATTGATACTACTGAAATTCTCGTCACATATTTATTGCACTATCAGCTAAAATTTTTAAGTGACAAGAACCAAAATAATCATTAATTTTTATAGGGCAAGGATCTGGCTTTTTGTCTGACACAAAGCTGTATAAAAAACTGCTTCTGATTTTATGCACATTGTTTTTAGTTAATGATTTTCAGCTGTTTGTTGTTCCTCCGATAGCATGAAAATGTACCATATGCTCAGCCAAAAGACAAATGATTAGCAAATGAAATTCTGGACAGCTGTCTGACTGAGCGTGTTGGGTTGATAGCATTCTGCTATCATAATTAGCTTAAGCTTTGGGTTAATTAACTTTCTACCTGGATATGCATAATAATAGCAAACTGCAAAAAGCAAGAAGCTTTCAGTACATCAACAACATTGCTGTCTTTTTTATTTGGTATTTCAAGAGCATATTAGAATTTCAAGAGTGATTAATCCTGGGAATATTGTCATCTACTGTAGATTTTATTTGCAAGCCAGATAATACTGAAACAATTGGAATCTATTATAGAGCAGAAATAGCATTTTAAAATTGTAATTAAAGTTTCTAAAAGCAATTGCTAATTTCAAATGCCTTTGTTGGCAAGAATATTAGAGTTCTTGTATGGGCAGCTTGTCGGGCACAAAAAATACCAGCACTTACACTCTGAAGAATAAAACTTTCCTTTATTTTAAGTGCTGTATTGAAATCACCAATTATTTTTCTGTAATTTGAAACTAAGATGATTCTGTAGTTTGAAAAGGTGCTGTTCAAACTACTTGCCTGAAGATGAGAACTCTGGCCCCGCACCGATTTTTCTGTTACCTCTGTTACCTTTGGTTCTGCGGCGGGCCGGCAGGCTGGGCAGGAGCTTCCCCCTGACCTCTCCGTTCGGATTCGATGTGTGCTCTGTGTCTGTGAGCGCTGGAGGTCTGATTTTTAAAAAGTCAGTGCTATACATTTGTAGCTCGGTATTTATTTTCTACCCAAAGCAGTTTATAAATCAATTTACTGATTTGATGAAATGGCGAGAGAAATGGCTTTGTCTCCTTCCTCCTCTTGTTTGCATGATTTACCAAAGCACTCTCGAAGATGCTCATCATCTTACGGGGCTGCTCGGGGCCTTTGGAGAGCACAAGCTAGTGAAGTGCATTGTGGATTTGGAGTAAAAATTGTACTTTACATTTCCCAAAGCACCAGAGAGCCTAGCACTTAATTCTGAAATAAGTCATGCCTGTTGTTACACTCAGAAAAATATTTTATCTCCTGAAAAAAAATTCTTTACATATGCAGTGGACGGTGAAGATTTGGTGACAGCGAATTCGCCTCGGCTCCAGAGGACTTTACTTCTAGAATTTAGCAGTAGTTAATGTGCTGCTTTCTGAGATTTGTGACTTGCGGGCCGGCTGGGGGCCTGGGAGCACCCAGTTGGTCACTTCATGCAAGTTTTATGGGGCTGTCAGAAGCCATTTTTCAAAATTGGCTTCATTTGAGAACATGTTGAGGAGCCCGCTTTCCCCGGGTGGGTGGTGAAGGGGGGCTCCCCGGGGCCTGCCCGCTCTGGGGGCCGGTGGGGCTGCGCGCACGTTCTGGGAGGAGCTGGGCTCCCACCCCGGAGCTGGCCCTGCTGGCTGTCAGGCGGTGACCCCCGAGCCTTCTATCATTTCACAGTGACGTCTCCAGCAGACCCTTCCTCCGGTCGGTCGGTCGTGAGGAAGACGCCGCCAAAGGGCTCATTTTGCTTTTTGTTCCGTCTGCCTCCGGCCGCGTAAACAAAATGGCAAAGGGGTCAAGAGAAAAGAAGGAAATGGAATCATGATTTTGGTATCAGACCCTTAAATTTGGAGCACAGCTTACCAGCTGTGGAGCAGAAGAGTGATAATTTGCCTTCTGGGATTTACTTCTAATGTTTTACTAAAAACAGGAACGAGTTCAAGATGCAAAACTGAAGTGCATCCTGCTTCTGTGCACAAAAGAACTTTAAAAGGCAAGAACGTGGAGACTCTTGTGGGAGTGATGTTTGGAATAGGTTATTACTGGCTCTTGAAAGAGAAGGAGAGGGAGAAAGGCATCGGGACCCCATCTTTGGCCAGCATAATATATCGATTATTCTATTCTGAATGCCGTTTCAAACATCCTGTAAACTAATGATATTATTTAAAAAAAAATACTTATTCTATTTGCAGTGCTTGATCTTTAATTTCTTTTAATGTCAAAATTATTTATTTGGCCTATCCTATTCCAGATGTGACTGTTGAGGGCACATTAATTTATATTCCATTTTCATGCCCCCTGTCCCCATCTGTACGTCATTTCTGAATTTCGCTTTCTCCCTTGGGAGTTCACCTATTCATATTGTAGCTTTCATTTGCTGTGTAAACAGAATAAACAGACAATGCAAAAATCCCTACAATACCAGAAAATAACTCTTTTCAACAACATAGTGGATCATATTTAAAAAAACATTGAAAATGCAATCCATGTGAGGCAACATTTTTTCGACTTTATTGTCCTCTGGAGGAAAGGCTCATGTTACCACGACATGTTTCCCCTGGATTTGATAAGTTCATTTTTATTAAAAATACATCCAAAACAGCATTTTACGATAATCCTCAAACACATGTTGGGGATATTTCTTTGTTTCGTGTCTCAGCTTGGTGTTGCGGGCTAATTCGGAATGTCTTACTCAACTGGTGTGTGCTTACATGGCCAGAAAGACAGGTTTGCTGTGTTTGTATGAGAAGCAACATTAAAGAACAGCAGCGTTTTTTTCTCTTTTTTTTTTGACATTTACAAATAAAGAGGGACATGAGTTATTTATGCTGCAATGTTGCTGCAAAGTCCTTATCTCCATGTGGCACTAAACAAGGATTTGTTGTGGGATTTTCGAGGGCTGCGTAGTGCTTCAGTGTTAAGCACCCAAAACTCTAGGGGACTGGCACTAATTTCCTCTCTCTCGTAAAACAACATAGTATTCATAACAACTCAAGAGGCTTGACATAAGTAACGATGGCATGTGCAGGCGAAGATTACCGCCCAACAGTGTAATCAAGGTGCTAGGCGCTAATGCAAGTTACATTGAGGCAATAACACTGAAACTTGCATCGTGGGACTGGGAGGGCGCTCCGCGTGCTGACGTCCGCACATCCTGCCTTCCCGCCTGTCTGGCTTTCCGGTCCTGTTTATACTTAATGACCTCAAAATTTGTATGTCGTTAACACCGTGTACTGAAGTGGGAGCGAACACGGTTTGGGAGGGAGAAGCCTCCCTGTCTTCGTTGACTTTTGTCTCTTTTGGTAATTGGTGGCTTTTCCTGCCGTATTAGGGAGCAAAGCGGGAGCGGGGAGGCCCCCGAGGTCTCGGTAAACATGCTGTGGGCACAGAAAGCCTGTGCTCCCAGGCGCCAGGCAGTCATTTACATACCCTGAATGAAAAGTCATTTGTGCCTGCAAAATTGTTATTGCTGGAACACATTTAAATACTAGTCATATGGAAATTTGAAATAAAGTCATATTAAATTTTGATGCTCAGATCAATATTGTGGAGCCCAGGTAATTAAAGTGGGTTTGTTTATTTGGCTCCTTATAAATAAAAAGGGCTTAATACAGACTAATTACACAGAATCTTTCGTCTACGGTAGGATAATAATGGCAGCAATTTAAAGTGATATTAAATGAGAATTAATAAAGGAATATTGAGTCACTTTGACTGTATTAAGCTGTGAAATGATTGCGCATCTCAATTTAACTTTGTCTTGAGCATAGTGATTGATAAGCAATGCATTTTTGTCGAGATAATCTATAACAATATTTGATTGCAGTATTTAATTAACAACAACCGGACCCATGACTTTCTGCTGTTTTTGGAACAAGTTAGAGCCCATTTCTCCTGCGCATGCTCGTGGGGTGGCTTAGAGGACCCCAGGCAGGCATCCACAGGGGTCCCGAGTGGGGGCGTCACCCAGGCGGGGGGAGCTCTGACTTTCGCCCAACTTGTGAGGGATTAACTTGCGGGAGATGTGGTCCAGTCGGACTGGTGGGTGGCACTGGTAACAGGAAGTCCTCCGGGAAAGGAGAGCTGGAGCCATGTTTAAATCTTGAGAAGGAAGCAGGCAGACCTTTCTCCTCTCGAAGGAATTCCTGAAGAAGAATCCCCTGAAAGAAACACTGGTGTTTGGAGAACACCCGCGATGCAAAATGGATTCTCTAACAACACTTCAACCTCAGGACTGAAGTTCTGTGCTCCGTTAAATTTTAACCGTTTATGTAGAGCCCTTTCATTCCTGGTCTTAAAACGGTTTTAATAGTAATCTAGGCCAGCGGACACGGTGGCCATTAAGTAATTTTCAGGTGTATCCGACGCGCCAGCAAGGTGGTTGATCGCTTTGTTTTGTTTGCAGAGTAACTTGTGTATAATTTCTTCCTGCTGCGCTGCACGGCATGTCACATCCGCGTTAGCATTTCTACCCTTTTAAAGGGTCCTCCTGAAGGTCGGGACCTCACACTGAACACCCTTTTTATATATATTACAAATTGCCGGAATTGTTCATTAATTTCTGTCTTTGAAATGCCATGTCAAACCTCTAAAGGAATTCACAGTGCCAGTGTCCCCTGGACAGCTTCTCACCATGGTCCAGTGCGAATTCCTGATGAAATTACAGGTGCAGGGAAATGCAGAATTAGAAATATATCTGATGTTGCAATACTTGTGAAGCTATAGCTTTGTTGATGACAGGACAATTCCATTTTTGACAGTTTAATTTACTGTTGCCAGTGGACAAGAGCAAGAGGAGAACGTGGGGTTAGCCACCTGCCCCCTCATACCGTGTTTCACATGCGAGGTTGCAAAATCATGACTCCCTCAACCTGTCGGGCTCAAATGAGAAGGTTTTCAGCTGGGAAAATGGAATATATCAGTGCATGTAATATTGCCTGACCTCATAAAACAAAAGGGAAAATTGCAGATTCTGACAGCCATTATGAATCTTGTATCAGCATCCAAAACGACTTGGAGCTGAGGTATAGCACATGTTTATAATAGAAAAAAAACAGGGTTGCCACGTTGACTTGCAATATGGAGCAAAAAATGACTTGTCAGTAATTCGTTCTCAGATGTTAAAGAGGCTGTTGAATTTACTAGTATATACACAGAAGAATGTTTAGCCCCGAGCAGAGTGTGGAAATAGTCTCCACACGAGGGGTCTGCTGAAGTTCGTCCTGGAGTTAGCTTTTGATGGAAGCAGAGGGTGGGAATTCTGCGTCCACTCTGCAGCGGTGTCGTGGGGCCAGATTTCTCATTACAAGATGTACTGAACCTTTCCACTCTCATCCGTTGCAAAATGTATAAATAATAAGACTTCTAAAATAAAGCAAATCACGTGAAGTTACGAGAATCGCGTGAATTGGATGTGTCCTATTGAAAACCTGGTGTATTGAGCCATGGCTTTTTATCTTACGCTTAGAAAGTTTTATTTATATTAAAATAAGGCATAATCTCTTTGCACATAATTATATGCTCTCCAATTTGGTTTCTCTCTTGAACAGTCTGTTCCTTCACCTCCTTGCCTATTTATGTTATTCCACAAGAAAAAGTTTGAGTGCAGTAATTGTCTCAGGTGTTTCCGGTACTTTCTTTCGTTTTAAGTTGGAGGGGGTTCGGAATGAGAATACACAGGCCCGTTGTGTGTCCCTGTCTTAGTGTCCACTGCCTGCACCCTGTCACCTCACGTGCTAGACTTGCATCTGGTCATTTTTCCTTTGCTGTCCGTGTGGCATGAGATGTAGCCATTGATTTAAGGGAAGTCATGTTTAACGTGCAGCATCCCTTTGGCGGGGGTGCTGCTCTTGTGTCCTCAGCCACGGGCAGCAGGAAGATGGGGTGTTTCCTGCACTCCTTGGACCTCTCCTGGGCGGGTCCGGGCTGGGTGGCTTTGAGTAGGTATTGTGGGGCAGGGCTCCTTTGTGACAAGAGTGGTGACGCAGTGGCAGGTGATTTTGCTTCAGTGGAGAGTAGTCACCGCTCTCTTCGCCCCTCCTTTCTGTCATCAGCAAAGTCTTCTACAGATCCGTTGTGCAGCCTGGATCAGGTGTCCTCACCAGGTGAGGAAGGATCGGGGCAGTGCTGGTTCAGCTGCTTCCTGGGGTTACCCCTCTTGTTTTCAAACCCTCCCGCCAGAAAATGATGAATACCAGAATACGTTTGGTTTTCTCCTTTAATTTCATTCTCTGTTTGCTCAACAGCCACCGGCAAGGGCCAGGACAAGTAAGATCTGGTCCTTCCCTGCGCAGACCCGCAGTCCGAGGAGGCCAGTATAGCTGAGTGCTTTCCCAGACTGACCTACAAAGCGGGACGGTGTGCGGGAGAGGGGAGGCCTTGTCTGAGGTTTGCGCCGGGAGTGTGCTGCGAGCAGCCATCAGGATGGCTTGTGGGGGGGGGGGGGGGTCTTTTAAGAAAAGGCTCAGGGGCGCCTGGGTGGCTCAGTCGGTTGAGCATCCCACTTCAGCTCAGGTCATGATCTCCCAGTTTGTGGGTTCGAGCCCCACATTGGGCTCTGTGCCGACAGCTCGGAGCCTGGAGCCTGCTTCGGATTCTGTGTCTCCCTCTCTCTCTGCCCCTCCCCTGCTTGTGCTCTCTCTCTCAAAAATAAATAAACATTAAAAAATTTTTTTAGGGGCGCCTGGGTGGCTCGGTAGGTGAAGCATCCGACTTCGGGTCATGATCTCGCAGTTCGTTCAAGCCACACATACATTCAAGCCCCACATAAGGTTCAGAGCCTTATGAGGCTCTGTGCTGACAGCTCAGAGCCCGGAACCTGCTTCGGATTCTGTGTCTGCCTCTGTCTCTCTGCCCCTCCCCTGCTCATGGGCTGTCTGTGTCTCAAAAATAAAAATATTTTTAAAAATTTTAAAAAAGGAAAGGCTCAGAAGCTTGGCTGTAAGAAGAGATGGAAATACAGAGGCAGCAAGACTCTAAGTGACTTCTGTGCCACTGAGTCTGGCTGTTGCAAAGCAAGATGAGTACAAGGCTACAGGCAGATGAGTGCCTTCGCTTTGGAGGCATTTCCATTTATGGTAAGCTGCTGTGGGCGTTATTGTGGAATACGCTTCAGACGTATTTAAATATTCTAGCTGGAGTCACAGTCTGTATGTGAATTAGGATTTTCAAAGAGTTAGAATGTATGAAAATATTTTTAACATTTAGGTGGTATTGATGATTCAGGACAGTACAATTCACTAATAATTTCACCTCAATCTTTGTAAATATCAGTGTTAAAGTCAAAGGCCTTAAAATACTTTGCAGGGCCCTCTGTGATTTGCTGATGCGTTCCCAACCCTTCCCTGAACTCCTCCCCTCTCACTTCTCTACTGCTCTGCTCCAGCAGAGCCTTCTGGCCATTCTTCCCATTTGCCAGGGACACTCCACCCCAGGGCCTTTGCACGTATTGTCCCCTCTGCCTGGAACCCTGGACCCCATACCATCTGGACGGATGCTCATCATTAGTTCTCTGCCAGGTGCGGTAATGACCCGCATCCCCACCATAGCACGCTGGCTCTCTGTTTCCTTCTGTGTAACCGTCTGCAGCAGGAGTTTGTGGACTGTGGCTAGAGCCTGGCACCTGTTTCTGTAAATGCAGTTGTTCTGGAACACAGTCGTGAATGTACGTGTGGCCATTTTTCGCTACAAGGCCAAAGGTGAGTAGTTGGAACAGATGGGGCGGCCTGCCAGCCTGGAACGTGTGGGGTCTGGCCCTGTGGGAAAGCACAGGACCCTGATCTAGTATGACGCCTTGGCGCATTTGTTTGCCCATCTCTCCCGCTAGACTACAACCTCTGTAAAGGGGTCCCCTCTGGCTCACTGCTGTGTCTGTAGGGGCCGGAGCAGTATGTGCACACAGTAGGTACCAGAGGAACCGGTGAACAAATGCACTAAGAAGATAGCGGGCAGGGGTTCACTTTGCCTCTGTGTCTTAGACTTTGGTATTTCAGCCGTTGGGGAGGTTTCCTTTTGCGGTCCTTACAGCACACAGAAGGAACACGTGCATGAGATCACAGCGGTGGAGGGGGCTTGTCTGAGTTCCGTAGAAACGCTCAGATGCCGAGTTGCGTGGAAACCGTGTATTGGGAGGAGTCCTGAGGTGCTCCCTGTAAACAAGTGTGAAAGACAAGACTGGCTGGGGACCAGGCAGGCCTGTGCTGTGACCTGCAGCTGAGGTCGCAGCCCACGGAGGGGCTTTCCGTGTCTTCCCCGGTTGAGGCCAGGGGCCCAGGCCTTGGTTCTCCCCTCTCCAGCCAGCCTTGGCCCCCAGCTGTGGAGGAGACGCCTCTCCCTCACAGGCAGGGGGGAAGGATGTGGCCGTGGGCCCTCCAGAGCTCTGGGGTACGATGGAACAGTCCCGGAAAGGGGTCCGAGCTGGCGCCACTGTTGAAGGGTTGGGGTAAAACCTCATCTTCGTGTCATTTTATGCCTGCTAATGGGTGTGTCAGGCCAGGAGCATTCGTTGTTATGTGCAAGGTCCCGCAGCAAGTTAGTAGCAGGCTTGGGCTGTTGGAAGTGTTCTTTTTCCCACAGCCCTGCTGAGAGGGGGCCCCCATACGAACGCACACGATAACCCGAGGAGCCATGCTAACCAGAAAGGCCACTGACTTTCAACTTCTGAGGGTAGACAAAGAGTACTCGCCATCACACTATTCTGGAACAGTCGCTCAGGCCATCTGGGTAAGGAAACCCTCCGTTTGGGTTTTAGGGGGCCCAGGACCCACACTCTGGCTCTGAGCGCGTCCGGGCTCCTGTTCTGTCGCTGCCGGCCCCGTGCCGTCTGGAGCAGCGCTCCGACTCTGTCCCCGCGTGATTCTGGCCAAAGCCGTGGTAACATCCTGTAACGTTGTTTGGTCCATGCTTAAAATGGTTACACACCATATCATAACTGAGTTCAGACGCATTGCTGCAGACCTCCTCAGGGGCTAGTCAGTCTAAAACATGATTTGTAGTTTTAAGTCCCTGTGCACACTGGGGGAGGGAAACCATACCCCAAGCTGTTTGGGGGCATTGCGGTAGTGGGAGATGGGAACCAGCTAGGGTCTACAGGGTCTATTCTGAAAGGTTCACATGGAAATACATTGTTCTTTAATACCCTGGGCCCAACAGGGGGAGAGATCCTGGAGGACTGGTGTGCAGAAGAAAACCCAGAGGATGTTGTCGTGAAGGGATCCCATAGACACAAATGCTCTCTGCTCCCTAATGACTGACGTCACAAACAGCGGAGAGCTCCTCGGTCTGGCTCTTGCCTGTGGCTCTAACCTTGGCCTGCGGGAACCACGTTGAGCTCTGTTGCCAGAGGTGGTGCCCCCACACCCCGCTTGTGCTTCTGCTTCATTCGGGGTGGGGGGCAGGGAGCACCCCCGTGTCTCACTTGCCCTCTGAGCTTCCCCGTGTCTTGGAAAAGGTTGCTGCCACCCAGGGGTCTGGGGTATGGTTGGGCGGACCCCCGAACATGCCACGCCATTAAAACATCCTCTCTTGGTTTGAAGTTGTATTTTGAATTCATCTCTATGAGATACCAGTGTTCTAATTAAAAAAAAAGAAAAGTGCCATTAAAATGATTGCATACCTCCCCCCCCCACCCCCCGCCCCTGTTACACCGTTCAGGTGAAACTGGCTGCACAGGTCGAGGGGGGAGGGTTCTGCTGCTCGGGGGGGCTTCGTCAGGCCCCTGCTGTTGTCGCCTGTGTCCTGTGATTTCTAGTCTGGACACGTGGAAATGCCCAGAGCCCCAGTGCCTCCCTGATTTCACTCCCTGCTCCAACCTGGTTGCCTTCTGTGCAAGAGGGAGCACGTGGCTGGGAAGAATGACCAGTGCCCACTACTTAGCATGTAACTGATGGTGGACAAGTGGGAGTTTTCTGTTGTGAGTCCGCAGCCCACAAAATCCACCCCGTCTCCACGTATTTCAGCACACGGTTCTGTGCCACGCCGTGCATTACCTACCGTCACCGTCCGCCTTCAGCACGTTCGTCTTCCCGGACTGGAGCCCCGTCCCCGTTGCACACACGCTCCCCATCCTGCACCCCGTCACCCCCGCCCCTTGGGGATTTCCACTCGTCTGGGGACCTCCGAGGAATGGGATGCCCGTGTTTGTCCTTCACGTCTGGCCTTTCTCAGGATCTTGTTGTCAAGGTCCATCCCTGCTGTACCCTGTGTCCGAATGTCCTTCCACCCATTTCCAGGCTGGTTAGCGGTGTGCTTCCTCAGTGAGCATTTTCTAGGTGGGAAACGCGTCTCCGTGTGCCCGGATTTCCCCGGCACGCGGTGCCCGGCGTGTCTGAGCCCGGGAGCCCTCCCCCGTCCCCGCGCCAGCCCGGCCTCTTTGTGTGGGTCTGTCAGGCAGCCTCACCCTGACACACGTACGCATCGGCTAGTTTTTCTCCTTCAGATCAGCGGCCTCGGACAGCTTCTGTTTCTTTGGCAGCCGTTTCAGCCTGCTCTGTCTTGTCATTTTAGAGTTCAATATTTGCTGCTCTGAAGGAAAAAACGGGGATGGGTCGGACCATTGTACTTGGTCTCTTGACCTCGGTGTTGCCCATGAGCAGTGAAGGATAACTTTTGACGAGCCGTGTCAGATGTGACAGGCAATCTAGTTGGGTTGAGTGAAAATGTGCTGTACAAGTTGGAAGCCTTGGTTGGGGGCATTTTTCTGGTGTTCAATGCATTTAAATTGACACCAGACTTCAGTATGTTGTTCATTCCAGGCTCCATACTGGAGGCTCACGTTTCTTAAATGTGGCTAAGAAACGGCCTCTGCAGCGTTTCCAGAGTGTTCCTGCATATTCTCCAGCACTCTGTTTACATTCCCAGCCTCCACGGTGCTTTTTTTCTTACCCCCTCTGTATTTTAAACCTTACTTTTGAAGTGAATTTTTTTTTGCTTTCAGTTGAATAGACATTTGTGGGTGTGTGTGTGTGTGTGTGTGTGTGTGTGTGTGTGTGTGTGATGGAGAGAAGGAAGATGACTGTGCACTCCTTGTTTGGACTCCGCTCCCCTTCCCGTCGTTGAGAGTGAGACGCCTACGTCGGCGGCTGTGGTTTTAAGGGGAAGCCATTTCCCACTTGTCTCTGTCAGAAATCGTTTTAATTTCAGTTGTAAAACAAAACCCGTCAATTAGCAGACCTTCTTGCCACCGGCCCCCCCCAGCCACCTCCCTGCCAGGGCCGGGGACTTTGCCACGGTGTGCGGCCTCGACTGTTCCTTGGCTGCGTCCAGGCTGTGGCTCCCTTCTTTCCCTCCATGTGGTATTCCAGGGTGCGGTCTGTCATTCAGACCTCCCAGCTTGTGAGGCGAATTATCTGTGCCTAGTGTCCAGAGTCCGCCCAGGGGTGGTGGGCAGAAGTCTCTGTTGTTGAGAACTGCCCATGGCGGAGTTTGTTTCCGGAGAAAATCGTCTCTGGCTTCAGTCTAGCATGTTCCGGAACACGCCTCCCACTCTGGGAAGCTTCCTTAACCCCAGTGCAAGCGGTGTCCAGTCGCTGGTAGGCAGCCTGTGTCACTGTGGTCGGCATTGTTTCCAGGAGGGCAGCTCCATGGAGACGGCCGCGACGGTGGGCAAGCGGCCTGGGTATCCATCCCTCCCGGCATGGCATGACGTCGCCTCCACTCCGGAGAAGGTGAGCTGGGCTCCAGGGTGTAGAGCCTTCGTGTAGGGGCCTCACCGTCGAGCTGCTGAACACAGAAGCGCTGCGGGGTCCCAGAATGAGGGTCTGCCGTGGAATGTTCCAGACTGGGAGGAGGGATGAGGGTCTTCCGTGTGTTGAGGAATCTTTCGTTGGCAGGTGGACGAGTGGCTGCTTCTGCAGTTAGCCTGACGTGCTCAGCTTCCTCCTCTAGTCGTATGAGGGTTTGTATCAGGAGGAACATTTGGTAGAAGTTAACAAAGGCTGTGGAACACGGTCCCCGGGAGGCAGAGTGTGGGTGAGGCCACGGCCGTGATCGGCATTTCTGACACAGAAGACGGTGCACGGTGGGGAGGGGGCTCCCACTGGGGAGCGGAGGCGCCTGCCTCCCTCTCGCACCTGCCCCGCGCGTATCACGGCGCCTCAAGACCTAGGCAGGTGGAGGGTGAGGGTGGGGAGGGACCAGAGGGAAAGCGGCAGGTGCTTTCAGGACCCCAGGGGGGACAAAGCCAGACAGGTGAGGGGGGAGGAGGAGGAGGAGGAGGAGGAGGAGGAGTTGTTGTTGTTGTTGTTGTTGTTGTTGTTGTTGTTGGGAGATGGTGTGGGACGCCCGGCTTCTGTCGTACAACCCCTAAATCGGTTTGGCAGGGAAGTCCGTTGGTCTCCTTTGGTGCCTGTCCACCGTGAACCCATCCATGCCTGTCCCCTCTCGGGAACACAAAGAGTTCCCAGCAGGGCTCCTTCCTGTCCTGTGGAGCCCGTATTTGTGCCTCCCAGCAGGCCTCAGAGACCTGCAGTGTTCTCCAGCCAACCCGCCAGGCCTGCCCTGGGCATTGCCTCACCGGCACCCCATGTCTCTCTGGGGTTGTCCCTGGGGAGCCCCAGGGCCCCTCCTCGTGCTGAGCAGCAGCATGTAAGCTCCAGCGGAGGGCCGCAGTCGTTCCACTTGTCAGGGTGACAGCACGTGCGGGGTCTCCTGGGAGCCTGGTGTCTGCTGGGGAATGTTCTAGAGGGAGAAAGCGCAGTCCTCTCTGGTTGTTTACCAATAACTGCAAGGTGGGGCAGGGAAGCCATTTTCCCTCCGCTCACCTGGGGTGGTGGTAGCTGTCCACACTCAGGAAGGTGGTTCTGGTTCTGCTGGACTGATCAGTACAGGAAGCTGGCCCCGCCTCCAGGGCGAGCATCCTGCCCTTGTAGGGCCGGAACTCACCAGCAGGGTGGCGCGTGAGCGGTGGAGAGCAGGCCTCCTTCGCCCTGTGAGGTAGCCGCCCTGCAGCCCCCGGCGGGCACCGGGCCCTCCTGGGGACTCCGCCGGCCCCGTGGGCGCCTCAGTGATTTCCGGTGTGAGCGTTGCCGCATTTCCTCGGGCTGCCCCATTTGTGCCCAGGATCGGGTTAGCCCTGTTGTGGCAGAGGAAAGGAAGTCAGGTTTACTTGGAGTTGACAGAACTTGATGTCCCTAGGAGACTTCTGAAAAGGGCTCTTTTCCTCTTTAGAAAGGGATCGTTCTGTTTTTAATGGATTTTTTTTTTCATTCCCTTGAGCTTTCACTTGCTTGAGTGATGGCATATGCTAAGCCCTGTGGCACATCTCACACCCACAGCAGTGGACAGACAGATGTGGTTACTTTGTGCATGGGGCTCGCAGTCCTGTAGGAGGAATCACAGTTAACGAATTAACTGTTCTAAGATGAGCAAGTGCGAACTGTCGGGTGCTCTGGAAGCATGACCTTGTCTGTGAAGGGGTTGGGCAGAGACGGCTCCCTGGGAAGGGGTGTGTCGGCTGGGCCCAGGGGAGGACGAGCCATGCAGACCGGGCAGCGGAGTGATGGGAGCAGCATGTCCAAGCAGAGTTCACCCCCACGCCGGACGCCAGGGGTGTGCCAGGAGCAGTCCACAAGTAAGCCATTGCTCTTGGCTTTGGACATTTCCCGTTTTGATCTCTTCTTTGGGCCTGTTCTGCACAGAGGAGCAAAAAGAGAACAGGGAAGGAGCTTTTCAGAGGGAGATCCTTGATCCTGCATTTGCCAATTTCCTCAAGATTCACTCGGATCTTTTGCAGGGTTCCAGCGCGTATTTCCTGAGAGTAACCCTTACGTAACCACAGTGCAGTGATCTAACCGGGACGTTCACCATCCCAACAGTGGCATGTGATCCACAGCCAGGTCGGGCTCCTCTCCCAGCCCAGGGGTCTCTCTGGGCTCCCCCAGAACAGGGTCCGCTCCGTTATCACATGAGGTTAGTGTCAGTTTGTCCTATCCCTTTTGTCTCCTCCAGTCTGGCGGTTTCTTAGTTTTTCTTTGTGACCTTGAAACATTTGGAGCATAGACGCTGGTGAAAGCGTAGAGTCTCTCTGCATGGGGGTGGGTATCTGTTGCACAGTCACTTTCGGGCAGGCAGCCCATGGAGGCGATGTCACGTCCTCGTCAGTACACCTGCCACTTAACCCCCACATTGGGGGTGTCGACTTTGATAACTCAGTGTGGTAGGCGCCCACTGCAAAGTGACAGTTATTCCTATGTAATTAATAAATATGGGTAGTAAGTTCAAAGGGACTTGGAAATCACACAGGTCTTTGCTCTGGAAGGCCCCCCTCACTGGATTTTCCACGCATGGATGAATCAGAGCCCGCCATCTCTCCTGTGTGCATGGGGTGGCATTCTTCTGTAAGCCATGAGCCAGTCGTTGATGAATGCATACCAGTGGGCCTTTCATATGCTGCAGCTCGTTACTGTAAATGTTGTTGCTCAGATCACCCCAGGATGGCCAGTGGGGCACTTGTGGAAGGTTCTCGTCCTGCTCGTGTCCCTCCTGTTCTTGGAGCGTGTCCTTTGTTTTGGGTGCTAAGAGATAACCGAGGTTTATCCACTGTTCTCCCCATCTCTGCTCTGATCCAGCCTTTCCTCTGTAGAATCCTGGTTCACTCTGGAAAGCTGCATTTAGCAGATGGAATGGACACACCTGTGCAAGGTGTGTCCTTGCTGTGAGTGCTGGTGCCTCCAGACCAGGTTCTCCCTGTCTTTTTGTCTTCACTGACATTTTCCCTAAGCACACAGCCTCCCCACATGGAATTTTAACACCATGGGTATGCTGTGTTGCAGCTTATGTATTGGGGCTCTTTGGAAGGCCTTAAACCTTGGGAACATCAAAGACTTTTTTCTTTCCTGCCCCACAAAGAAGCAGTTGTTGCCCCTTGAGGTCGGTATCACCCCATGTGGGAGTTTATGCTCAAGACCTTTCCAGCCAGAAGAGTTCAGGAAGGTATGTCTGTATGCACGCGTGTAGGTGTGCCCGTTATGTACCTGGCTCTCTTACTCTGTAGTTACCGCAAACCATGAGTTTCCAACCTACCCTTAATTCCAGCTCAGTCTCTCAAAAGCAGACTTTAGATGTGCCCTCTCCATATTTGTCACTTTTTTCTGTAATAGAAATATGGTTCTCATTATTCCCAACCATTACCCCATGATTTGAACATAAAAAGCATAGTTTCAGCATTTAAAGAGCACGCACGGTTTATGCAAACCTACTAACTCGATTTCAATATCTGTTACATTTTTAAAAATCACCTTTATTGAGGTGCAATTCACCTAAAAGTCCACATCAAGGGTACAGTTGAATGAATTTTGACAAATGGATACACTTCTTCAGCCACCAGTATACAACCCAGGTAAGGAACAGGTCTCTGTCACCCAGAAGATTCCTTTGGGTCTGCCCATTCGGTCAAAACCCATATTCCTGGCTCTAGGTAATCATTAATTGATTAGGTTTGTCTTCCCCGAAGTTGCATACAAATGGAGTCATGAAGCGTGTTTTTTGTATCGACGTTATTTCATGCGGCTTCATGATACCCGGCTGTGTTGGCGCATTGTGTCAGCAGTAGGTTCCTTATTGCTGAGTAGCATTCTGTTTTATGGGGAACCAAAACTTGTTTTCCATTTTTCTGTTGATGGACGCTTGGCCACAATTGCCAGTTTGGGCTGTTTGTGAATAGGGCCGGCACGAGCGTGCCGTGTGGACGTGTTTACGTGGGCACGTGCTCTCAGGTACCTTGAGTACATGCCCAGTAGTGGGGCCGCACTAGGAGCCAACAAGCAGGTTTGACTGGGGGAGAACCTACCGGATGTCTTCAGAGCGGGTTTCCGATCCTCCACCCCCACCGGTAACGTGTAAGACTTGTGGTTGCTCCACATCCTGTCAGCACTTGGTTTTGCCGGTTTTGTGATTTTAGCCATTGGACCAGGATTCAGTGGACTGCCACTGACCTTATTTTGCAACCGCCTCGTAACTAAGGAGGTTGAGCATCTTTTCGAGGCTTGTTGGCCATTCTTTCCCAAGGTGTTTTCTTCACCTTTTCCTCCCATTTTTAAAATTGGGTCATTTCTTAATCAAATTCTAAAACATTTCTTTAGTATCCTGCATGTAAGTTCTTCGCCAGATATATGTAGATTGAGAATGTAGCCTCTCTGTGCCCTTGTCTTTCTCTTCGCAGCATCCTTTTAGAGCAGAATTGTCAATTTCTAAGAGGTGTGTTCTGTCACGGGGGAGGGGGTATGGTCTGCACTTTGTCTCCTATCTAAGAAATTCTTACACCAAACCCACAATACTTTCCTCTTATCTTTTGTTTTGTATATTCAATAACTTTAAACCTGTGATCCATTTTGGTTAATTTTCGTGTGTGATATGTGGTTCATTTTCTTCCATGAGGGTATACAGCACCTTCACTCAAATTGCTTTTTGTCAGATGGACCATATACGCGTGTGTCTCTTCCACGTCTGTCCATCCACGTACATCAGCGCTCCACCGGCCTGCCGTGAGTGCTAGAGCTGAGTAGCAAGTCTTATGCCCTGTACTGAAGGTCTCCCAGGTTTGGTCTCTCTCAATATTCTTTGTCCTTTGCTTTTCCACTTTGGGATAAACTTCTTAATTTACACCCCCCCAATACCCAATGTGATTTTAATGGGCATTGCATTGAGTCTATATATAGATCAGTTTGGAGAGAGACGCCACAATTTGGAGTCTCCGTCTGTGATCTATGATTATAGTCTATTTGTCATTTATAACGTATCTCAACATGGTTTTGTCCTCTTTTGGTGTCCAAGTCTTTTGCATATATTCTTAATTATACCCAGAAGTGTTTCATATGTTTTTTGATTCTTTATAAATGTTGTCTTTTTACTTGTTTCAGATTTTTCTTTCCCCGTGACTAGAAGTATAGGAGCTTCTTGTAAATCTGTTGTGCATCCTGTGAACTTGCTAACATACTTGTTCTAGTAGCATTTTTGAAGGTTCTTTTAGAGTCTTCAGTGTCTGTGATTATTGTGTCTGAGAATAGCGTTATTTATTTATAGTTTGCATGCCTTTTTTTTTCTCGTGGGTTATTGTACTTGCCTGGCTGGAATCTCCGTATCATGTTGAGCAGGCATGGTGAAAGAGGAAAATACCCAGTGTCTTACCATTATATATAAAGATAGGTACTTTGTACGTTCCCTTTGTCAGATTGAAGGAGTCTGTTTTTAGAGGCTGGGAGTTTTATCATGGAAGGGTGTATAATTTTGTCACATTTTTTTCTTTGCATCTATTGAAACGTTTGTGTGGTTTTTGTCTTTTATTGTATTAATATGGGGAAATACATTGCTTTTTCTAGTGTTTAACAAGGCTTGCCTGCTTGTAATGAATGCCCTTTGCCTTGAAAAATAAACACACACACACAGACCTCCCCACCTTCTCCTCTGTGTGTGTATATAATTCCAACGTGATTTCTTTGTATGTGAAAATAACACTGGCATGTATTTGCTAATATTTCAAAAAGTATTGTGCCTGCTCAGGAGGGATATTTGTCTGTTTTCTTTCGATAGCTTTTTCAGGCTTTATTACTGGTGTAGCGTTGTCCTCGTAAAACAAGCTGGGAAGTGTTTCCTCTTAGTCTTCTGTTTAGAAGTGCTTGTTTAGGATTGGCATTTTTTCCTTAAATGTTTGGCAGCACCTGGGCCTGGAATTTTGTTTATAGGAAGGTTATTAACTGTTCAATATGTAAAATAGATAAAATGCTTCTCAGATTTTCTTTCGTTATGAGTCCATTTCGGTAATTGGTCTTTCAGAGAGCTTGTCCATTCATGGAAGTTGCACTTACTGGCATTCATTAATTGTTCTTGACACTCCATCATCCTGTTACCTCTTTAAAGTCTGGAGGGTTGGCCGTGATATCCCCATTCTGTGCTGATTTTCACCCCTGATTTAGTATTTCCTTCTTTTCCTCTTTCCAGATGAGTCTTGTTAGAGGTTTCTGAATTTTCTCAAATCTTTTCACGTACCAGTTTTTTTCCTTTTTTTCCCCTATTTTTTTTTTTTTTTGGTTTTATATTTTGATTTCTATTCTTTGGATTTAGTTTTGCTCTTTCTGATGTTCTAAGTTAGAAGCTTGTGTGATTGGTAGTGGACTTGATTTTGTAACCTAAGTGTTCCAGACTCTGCCGTGCCCTGTGAGCAGTGTTGCGGCCGCGTCCCACACGTTCTCATCTGGTTGGGTTTGGTGATTATTCACTTTGAAATGTTCCACAATTTCCACTGTGATTCCATCTTTGACCCACGGGCTGTTTAGAAATGTGTTGTTTAATTTCCAAACACAGTGTGTGTCAACACGTGTTCTCTGCGCGTTTGGAGGACATGTCCTTGTGTTGGTGGCATCTTCTCTAAATGTGTGCTGGGCCAGGTTGTTCCTGTCATCCGGGTCTTCTGCGCCTTCCCGGTCTGTCTTGTTCTAATGGTAACCAAGAAAGGAGCATTGGAATCTCTTGTTACAGGTTTGGGTTTCTCCGTCTAGTTCTGCCAGTGTTCGCTTCCTGTATTTTGAAGATTTGTTGTGAGGTGCTTAATCGTCTAGGATTATGATGTTCTCTTGATCAGGGGCATCTGGGTGGCTCAGTTGATTGAGCGTCCGACTTTGGCCAGGTCATGATCTCACAGTTCCTGAGTTCAAGCCCCGCGTTGAGCTCTGTGCTGACTGTTCAGAGCCTGGAGCCTGCTTCGGATTCTGTCTTCCTGTGTCCCTCCCCTGCTCATTCTGTGTTTGTCTGTCTGTCTGTCTGTCTGTCTCAAAAATAAATAAACACTAAAAAAAAGTTTTTAAAGTTATGTTCTCTTAATCAGTTCACTCCCTAACATTATGAAGTGCCCCTCTTTATCGCCAGTAACATTTCTCATTCTGAAGGTAAACTGGTCTGATGTTAATATTGCCAGCTGTCGTATGGTCCATCTGTGTGCGGTATACCCTTCTCCATCCTTCTTAACCTGTTGCTTTATTTTACTGTTTCTTGAAACCAGGATATAGTTTTCAAGCCTGCCAATCTCTGCCTTTTAAATGAAATGTTATATGTAATGTATTTGTCGGTGTGGATGAGGTTACTCCACCATCTTGCTGTTTTGTGTTTGTACCATTTGTTCTTGGTTCCCTTTTCCCCTAATTTCCTGCTGTAATTGAGTACTTTGCATGGTTCCATTTTATCCCGATTGCCTCACTAGCTCTACCTCTTTCAAAGTAGTAGTTGGTCTTGCACAGAACCATCTATTAGAGTTTCCAGCAGTGATGAAATGTGCTGTCATACACCAGTCAGTGTGATGGGCACGGGCCACCTGTGGCTCTTGAGCACGGGACATATAGCTAGGACAGCTGTGGGGGTCGATACTTATATTTAATTTGGAATATTTAAATAGAAGTAGCCGCAGAGGACAGTTGCTAGTACATTGGACAGTGGCCTTGGGGGGCACAGTATACATCCTTAATCCCTCACGATCTACTTTGAAATGATATTCTGTGCTTTCACACATGATACAAGGATTTCACGACCATAATCTTCACTGTCCTTTGTACCTGTATTGTTGTGGGTTTTCCATCTCCATGTTATAAACTCCAGAGTATGTAGTTGCTGTTCTCGCTTTAAACAGTCCATTGGTTAGAAGTAATTAGAATAGAAATTGAAGATGAGCAAATACTCTGTATTTACCTCTTATGACCTAAATATCTTGGAAGGCCACTGGAAGCGCTTAAGTGGCTTCATCAGATGGCTCTGTTTTAATTTGGGGGAGGGGGACAGAGGAGCCCACGAAAAGCAGGTCAGCTGGGAGGCCAGAAACAGGGTAGGGAGAAGAGAAGGTGTCGAGAAATAGAGGAAGCTGGGATCTGTCTGGGAGTCTGCTGTTTCGGTTACTAGGAGCTGTTCGTAAAGGGTGTCCTGGCTCTCGGAGAGTGTTCTCCCTCATCCTCATCGGTCCTGTTTCCTATCCTGGTTGCTTTTCAAAAACAGTTACAGATATTAAAGTCATACCCATGTGCCTAATTTTAATTAGAAAGTGTTGATTCATTGTGAGTTTTGTGAGCCATCTTGCCTGTTAATAGAAGCTGTCTAACTTTTAGAAGGTGCAGTCTACTAAGAGGGCAAGACAAAATGAAATACAGAGGCGATGATTTTTATGCGTCATTGTGTCTATCCAGGATAGTTCAAGAGTCGTGATTGACTGTAACATATGGAATCGGTTGTTTCACAGCATTTGATGAGGAGCCGTGGTTTGTGGCACAGACTTGCTGCGTTCTCCTGTCCCACCCTGTTGGTGCCCTATAGATGGGGTGATTGCTGTTACCCCTGGACTCGTGAGTTCCCTGCAGTGTGGGTTTTTCTCATCCTTGCATCAGATTTTACCAGGTTTGGGCTTTTAGGCAGAGATACGGTTCCACTCTGAAAGCTCTGGAAATAATTCTCAGATTGCATGTTTATCTCCATGTTGACAACCAGGTTGTTTGCCTTGAAATTAAATGATGGTATTGTAAACTATCAGTGGAATAATCAATTGTGGGACGTAATGCTCTCTAGTTTACACAGTGTTGAATACTATAAATATCTAATATAACGTTACCTCCTTGATTGAATTCCTTGTGATTTCACACAGGTGGGATTAGTGTTAAAGTGTACACAGAGCTATGGTAACTGCTGTCAGGAGATTTCAATTATTAATTGCTGATTTCAGAGAGTTAATTTATTTTTAATGTCCAATAACATTACATAGTCTTATCTTTTTCTTTTTCTTGTGCTTAACTGTTTAAGTAAGTTCTGGATCATACCGAGCCTCATTTGGATGCAGACTCATTAAGAGTATGATGCTGACTTTTCAGCAAGTGGCTTATTTAAGTTTCAGGACCAGGAAAGTTGAGGGCCTGGGTGGTCACGTAGCTTGAATGAAATCTAAGCAGCCGCTCCAGTGGTGAGTGATGTCCCACTTTTGGATGTGAGCGGAGCCCCCATTTAGGGGACAGGTGGGGTCGTTGTGGGCACAGGTGAGAGCCTGGGAAGCGATCTGCCCTGCATCCTGCTCCTGCGTTCGGCCAGGACCCCAGCCACAGCCGAGACTCGGCCAGCACGTGGTCCCTGTGTACCTGCCTCCTTGCACAGCGGTTTCCTCGTAACTTGTTAGTGTGCAGTTAACCAGCGCCATGTAGCTCACGGAACGGAACGCTTTGCTGACATGAGCGAACTTACCTTGTGGCCTCTACCCCTCAGGAGTATAAAATCTGGTGAGGAGGAGAAGGCCCCTCTTCCTGTGACTGACGTTTGGGGGCGGTGCAGTAATGACACCTGGGTTGGAGGAGAGCCCCGTGGCGAGAGAGGAGGCTGGGTTTCTGGTCCACATGGTCCGCTGATGGAGTATGAGCCTGGCTGACTTCTAGAACGGGGCCGTAGATCTCTTCTGTGCCTGGGGCCCTTGGATTTGGTCTTCAGTTCCCGACGCGTGACCCTTAGACGGGTGCCTGCGTTGCCACGTGCTCCTGCCCAAGAAACAACTGTTCTCATATCCCCACAAAGATGCAGTTATGTGTGCCTTGGGTCAGAGCCACTGAGTACCCCCTTCCTAGTGCCATGTTGCCCTGAGGGTACCTCTCCAAACCCCCCCCCCCCTGCTTCTGCCTTCTCGGTCCTGCTTAGCCTCAGGCTCACCTCACTTTGGGGAGCTGGCGCCCGCGGGGGCTGCAGGTCCTCAACAAACCCGTTCCGTTTGCTTGTCAGGCATTTTCCACGTGCGGGGGCATCCTGTCCTTTCCTTTGAATTTCTGCGCCCTGTCCGATTTTAAGATTGAGCAGCAGAGGGACCATGTCCAGGCCTCCCCCATCTTTCTCAGGGCCCCAGCGGTGCCCAAACACATCCCGCTCCCCTGAGAGAGCAGCCCACCAAAGGAGAACAAACCGGGCCTGGTGAGGTTCCCTGTGGCTGTCGCTGGGACTGTGTGAGGACCCCAGGCCCTCTGCTTCCGGAGGACCAGGAAGGGCCAGGTGGGAGGAGGTGGGGAATAAAGTTGTAGAACTGTAAGGTTCTTATGTTCTAAAGCGGTCACACGTTCTCCGTGTAGCAAAACTTGAGGGATGTAGGCCTTTTCTCCACATCCCTCATCTGTGAAAACAGTTGTCCAAAAACAGAAAGTTAATGAAATAATGCACGTGATTGGTTTACCCACCAGAAAGCAGGGGCTTGGGGAAGCCAAAAAGAACAGATAACAGAGGAGGCCAGTAGGACACGAAGAATGAGGGGCACCTGGGTGGCTCAGTCAGTTAAGCATCTGACTCTTGATTTCGGCTCAGGTCATGATCTCACGGTTCGTGAGTTCGAGCCCCGTGGTGGGCTCTGCACGGACAGCGTGGAGCCTGCTTGGGATTCTCTCTGACTCTCTCTCCTGCTCACAACTCCATCTCTGTCTCTCTCTCTCCCACTTCCAAAATAAATAAACTTTAAAAAAAAAAAAAAAAGGATGCAAAGAGCAGGATGGTATGTTCCAGCCACAGCATTGTGTCAGATGTCTGTGGATTAAATAAGTGTCTGGGGGCGCCTGGGTGGCTCAGTCGGTTGAGCGGCCGACTTCAGCTCAGGTCACGATCTCACAGTCCGTGAGTTCGAGCCCCGCGTCGGGCCCTGGGCTGATGGCTCAGAGCCTGGAGCCTGCTTCCGATTCTGTGTCTCCCTCTCTCTCTGCCCCTCCCCCGTTCATGCTCTGTCTCTCTCTGTCTCAAAAATTTAAAAAAACGTTAAAAAAAACAGTAATAAAAAAAATAAATAAGTGTCTGGATTAAAAGTCAGTGGTGGTCCCATTGGGTCAGACCACAGCTGCACTGTAAATGCAGAGGAAAAAAGACACAGGGTCCACCCTGGGCTGTGAACAGCAGAGTCAGTGTAGGCGTGCAAACCTCTGACAAGGCGGACCTTCAAGGAGGGAGAAGGAAACGGTAAGAACAAGCAGGCGTCCGTGAAACAGAAGGTGGCATAAGAGACATATTCACCCAAGTTGTATGTTTAGAAAGATCTGTAAACTTTGTAATACCCAGTCACACTGAGCACGGAAGAAAAACACCAAGTGATGAGAAACGTAGAAAAATGTACCTCCCTAAAAATTCCACAGATGTTAAGAGATAAGAGGATATCATTTCAAACTTGGTGATAAATTTGGCAATTAAGATAAAATGAGCAGATTTCCTTTCAGATCTGAACTGAATTTAAAGAAGTTGAACGTTAAAAAAACTTCCCTCAAAGAAAAATCCAGGCCCATACGGCTTCACCACTGAGCTTTCTCCAACGTTTGAGGAAGGAGCGATGCTCACGTTCGCCCTTTCGAGGCCCCGTGAAGGAGCACGCTCCCGGCTCGTTGGGGGACACCAGCATACCCAGGACATCAGGTCTGGAAAGCATGCGAGGTGGAAACCACAGGCCAGTATCACAAACCCAGATGCAGAAACCCCAGTAGAAGAGAAGTCCATTCGGCACGTGAGGCCTACGCCAGTAACGCAAGGTTGAATTTAACTTCAAGAAACAGGTGTCATGCACATTCAGAGGAGAAAACACTCTATGGTGGTTACAAATTATTGAAAACATTTGACAAAGATCACCCGTTTATGATTAAAAACTCGTGGCGAACGAAGAACAAAGAGTCCCTTACCTATTAGCAAGTGTGCACGTGTGTTAACGCTCACTGAGCAGGGCGGTGGTTCTGGTGGTTTCCGTGGCCGTGCAGCACCGTGCCCTCACAAGATGTCTTGCACTAAACACTGCTCATGACTCTCTCTCTCTCAGTGTCTCATGCTTGTCGGTGTTTGCATTTATTTTCAAGTCCTCGCCTACTTTCCAGTCTTGAGGATGGTCTTCCCAGCAAAGAAGACCTTCCTCCCTTCTGGTCCCTGTGTGCCTCTTTAGCTCACGTTGGCGCAAGGTCGTTCTGCTAGCCACGCAGGGGGGTGAGGTGGTCATCTGGGCCGGCTGCACATCTTCTGATGGCAGAAGATGCCATCAGATGCCAACACCCCTGTTGATTCCCCCGATGTGTGTGTGTCCTTGTCCCCCTTTGCTGTTCCCTATTCTGCACTTCAGAAGAGTGAGTGGAGTTTCTCAGCCCAAATGTAAGCCTAGACTAATTGGGAGGGAAGAGCTGACTGGGAGGGTGGGCTGGAGGGAGGCCTGGCGAACACTTGAATACCCTGTGCTCTGGTTACCTGTCCCCATCTACCTGTGGGCCTGTCCTTCCCGCCCTCATTTTGGGTCATGGAATGATTCATCTGTTTGCCTGAGTGTCGGCCAGAACCGCATGTGTGACCAGGGTGGGTGAAGTCTTCGGGATTCTTCTAAAGAATCCTGCATATGCAAATATTATGGGAGATATCGTTTCTGGGAGGCAAGCCTGATGTCCTGAAGCTGATGCCCTGCTAAGCTGGAAATGCCACCCGGGCTCTCAGCAGCTGGGGGAGACGTTCTCTCTCTCTCTCTCTCTCTCTCTCTCTCTCTCTCTCTCTCTCTGGGATGTCCTCTTGGCCACTCTTGAGTGCTCGGGGCCTTGCCGTGTCGGAAAGCCAAGTTGACGTGGGCCGTATCTCTGCTTCATCAGTCTAACTTGTGTGCAGTGACACTTTCTGCCTGTGCTGTCCTTTCCGTGAGGCATGTGGGTGCCGGGCCTCACATCCGTTTCATTGACGTGGGATTCCGAGAGTTACTTGTCACTAGAGGGGGGATTTGGTTGTTCTGGGGTGACAGTCCTACTATTTCACATGTCATCGATCCTCAGTTTACTTGAGAACATGGAAAGCCAGATGGCCCCTGGGCGCTCAGTGCTGGCTTGAGTCCTCTCGGGAGACCCTCAGTCCCCACCTCACAGACGCCCCTCTGATCGGTTCGGTTCTGGCTGACAGGTTTCACAAAGCACACAGCCCCAGCTTTGAATGGGGAGCCATTTTTTTTTGCAATAAAATGAGATTTTTTTTTTTTACAGACACATACAATTACCCTTTTCATAACTGCCCACCCAGCAAAGTCCAAGTTGTTTTGTAAACTGTCAGGTAAGCAGACTGCAGAGAAATGCTCTCCATCTGGGTAGACGGTAGAGCCTATGGTCTAGCAAATGCTGTTAGGTTCACGGAGCATCTGGAGACCATAGTGGGGCGGTGATCCCTGCCGTCTGCTTCCATGGGGACAGGGGTGCCCACGACATCCCAGAATCCCTAGCATTGGTGACGACCCATGGGTGACTGGGCTGCGCAGGTGGGCTTGCTCAGGACCCAGCCTGTCTTGAACTCGAAGGAACCGTGCTTCCTGGGACCTGCCCTCCTGTGGTTATCACTCTGTTCTGCTGTGATTGGAAGACACTCGAAGACTGGAAAGCAATGGAAGGTGTGTGTGTGTGTGTGTGTGTGTGTGTGTGTGTGTGTGTGTGTGTGGCAGGGGGCGGAGGGAGAAGAGATGAGGGAGTGGGTGGGGAAGGATCCAGTGACTGGTTTTCTCATGTGATTTCATCTAACGTTTGACTTTGTTCATTGAAGACGGTGACAGCCTTAAACCAAGCTGGGATCCCCAGGGAGAGACTAGGATTTCTGGAACCAATGTAACAAAAACATACTTGAGGACAAGAGAATATTCTTCTCTTGCCTGGCCCCTTCCCCCAATCAGATAAAGCAGCTTTTGCAATGAAGATTTCCATTTTCACCCCAATTTAATGGTAATAGTGACTTTTTGGTCACCTGATGCAGGACTTTTTTAAAAGAAGTCTTTACGGGGGCACTTGGTTGGCTCAGTCAGTTGAGCATCTGACTCTTGGTTTTGGCTCAGGTCATGATCTCATGATTCATGGGTTCGAGGCCATGTCAGGCTTTGCACTGACAGTGTGGAGCCTGCTTGGGATATATTCTCATTCTCTCTCTCTCTCTCTCTCTCTCTCTCTCTCTCTCTCTCTCTGACAGTGTGGAGTCTGCTTGGGATTCTCTCTCCCTCCCCCTCCCCCTCTGCCCCCCTCCTGCTCATGCTCATTCTAAGAAATATTTTTAAAAAAGGTCTTTAGAAAGCATTCTGTCCTTGGCACCTCACCATGACCACCGGCAGCCTGTGCCCCTAGGTCCTTACCGAAGGCTGTGTCCCTCACAGTCACGTGACTCCATTCACTTCACTCTGGAAGTGAATACCCTCACGTTAGCTTTTTTCTTTATTTTTACAGCACTTCGTATTTTGCTTTTATAGAAACACCCACCACGTTTTCACTGGGAGTTCACTGGTTTGTATTTTACAGACACCTGAATGTCCTCTAAGAGCTCTCTTCCTGTAGCTAGAGGAGAAGTACAAAACTTCTGTCAGGTGATTGCGGCCCAAGAATTCGGTTTTGAAAGGGAGAGAAGAAGAGGCAGTGTTTCTCTGCTTTCTCGCGTTTGTCGGGTTTTGGCCAGTTAGCGTCTGCTGTTTGGAGTTGCTGACTGGGGGGGCATTATGGTGACTGGACTTGGCAGGTTGTTTGCCTCTGTTTTGTTTCAGACCTCGTTGCTAACATTTCAGTCCTGTCGATGAAGAGTTCCAGTATCCGTGCAGATGAAGGTGGTCTACAAAGCCGAGTTTCAGATACTCTGGGGAGTTTCCTATATGGGATACTTTTGTAGAGATAGGGTCTTACCCCTCAGTTTTCACATTGGTCTGTTGATGGAAAACCTTAACTTTATGGCATTTGCTTCTGTGAGATGAGCGAAATCTAAATTGTGTTTCAAAAAGCTTTATAAGTTTACCACATATGGTTTGGAAGACAAAACCCAAAACGAAGTGTAGCTTTCAGTGAGTAAACTGACATCTCCCCCAGGTGTGCGCGTGCCCCGTGCTGCTGGGATTCGCGGCAGGGCGCCTATGGAAGGTGGTGCTGGTCCGTCCCGGGTTGCTGTGCAGCTGTCTCTGGTCAGGCCGTGTTGTCCTAGTGCCCACTTCTGCACCTGTGGCCCGGCCCAGGTGTGTCCTGACTGGCAGTGGGCAGTCGTGGGGCCGGGCGCCCTCAGCTCTGGGCTGAGACGTCTCCCAGAATGTTCCAGGGCCAAACCGGCGGGCTTGATGTGGACAGCCGCTCCTGACACGCACGTTTGAATGTCAGGGAGGAAGGCACAGATGCTGTGCCTATCTATGTCCGCTTTGGGGTATAGGTTCCGTGGGAAGGATACAGATCAGCCCGTTAGGGATCTCTCCCACGGTAAAGCTAAAACTTGCTGGGTGTTAAACGTTTGAAGAAGCTGATTCGACATCCGATTTGAGCTGGCCTCACATAACCTTCCCCTTCCCTGGTTTTTCACAAGGTAGGAAGGGTGACGGCACAGGAGCTCTTGCAGGTTTCTCCTGCCCGCACACAACGGCATCTTTACCGGCTCTCCAGCTGGTGTTGTCCTGGACAGCTGTCCCGGTCCTGCTTGGTCATGCGGCCGCAGTCCCTGGGCACTGGCCTTGCCAGGCACAGTAGCCCCACACACTGCCATTTCACCTTCTAGGGCCCGGGTCATCAGGCGTTTAGAGTTTCCCTCGTGCGTGGCTCGTATTACTTTGAAGATATTATGAAATCGTTTCAGGTTCTTCTCTGTTTAACATGCCACCCAGACCTTTTGAAATCCGTGTTCTCAGCATATGAGAATACCTTGATGGATGTTGGTTTTGGGGGAAGCAGGTGCACCTGTGGTAGGCAAGTCAACCCCATCTCCACCCAAACACACGTGTAGTCAGGATGTGCCGTGGACGCTGTGTGAGTGTGTAATAGAATATTTTGTTTTCCGCGGTAGTCTCTTTCGCAGCGGAGGCTGTTGGTGGCTAGTTGTAAACCTTTAGGATGTTAGAATTTGTTTCAGGTCCTTTTCTGGTGAAGCACGAGGTCCTCGCTCCTTCTACAGGAACATAATAGGCAGCGTAAATTCCGTAACGTCACTGGCACTGTTTGTGTGAGCGATGTCACTTTCTCGTTCTTCATAAAGGCTGTGCTTTTACATTGATCGTCTTCAGGGAAAAGTTAAGTCAGTCTGCATTTCTGCTGTAGCTCACAAATAAAACACACTCATGATCTCGGCCGAATCCCAAGTGGAGGTTTTCCTGTACCTCACACCCACTGTGCGGGTTTTCACAGCTGGAGGCCTGGCAGGGAGACCTGAGAGGGAAGGTGTGATGAGCTAGGCGGAGGCACATTTCTGGACTCGTCCAGAAAAATTCCAGCCTCCCTCTTTGAGAACGTGAAATTATCCAGAAGGTTGAAAAGGAAAATGCCCTCTATTGGAAAAAAATGAGCCGCCCCATTTGTTCTTTTCGTGGAGATGCTAAATAACGTGTCCGAGAGCTGCCCTCTGGGTGCCTCACATGCATTTCTCTGCTTACGGAGCAACGGACTTTTGAAAGCACGTCTGCTAGAAACAACTGAGGGAGGGTGGGCCATTGGTTTACGACTCCGTTCTTTGTCCGGCTCATCACGGTGCGTCTGCCTCCGGCCAGCTGGCCGCACCCTCCTTCTGCAGGCACCGTGTCCCCGACGCGCCTAGTTAATATGTGATTCTCTCAACATCTCACCCCCTCCGGAGCAACAGGTGCCCAGCACGGGTGTTGTCCGTCCACATGAAAGGGCCTGGCCACTGTGATTCCTCCTCTCTTTGATCTCCCTGTAGAAGGTCGGCTTGTCTGCCTAGAGACGCCTCTGAAGGGCAATTTAAAAGTTGGATTTGAGCAACATCAAGTGAAATGCCTTCCATCTCACGCCGTGAGGAGCGCTTTGGTGTAGTTCATGGCTGGATGTGAGGGAAGCTGTTAACCCTTTCTTCGAAACGGTCTTGCAGGCTGAGATTTCCATCTACCTTTGTCCTCTGCTTTTAGGGGAAAAAACAAAACACAAAACAGTACATTTTTGTTCTCAGAAAGCACCTCGGCCCTTCTCAGCCCTTGAAGATGAACTCATTGCGGTGTTTAAAATTCATCTTGAGACTCGATTACCTTCACTTTGTTAGTGCACAGAAGGTTGAATGCACTTGGATGGATGAGACACTTAGAACTGATAGAAAACGAGGAAGATTTTCATGGGCAGAGCTGAGATGCTTTTCTCAAGGTGTTGTGATCAATAAAATAATCCATTTTTAATGGTGAGCTGGCGAGGGCTACTAAATACCAATTACTAGGTAAAGCGCTATCAGGAGGTGAAGCCATTTTGTGAATTATTTCATTGCGGGAACATGTTCGTTCTGGGGGAAAATGTCCACGTTGCTTCTGCTACTGTTCATTTAAAAAAAAATAACTCACTGTAAAAATAGTTGGTTTATTTTGTAAATACTTTAGAAAAGTGCATTGCTGTCCTGAAATCCAGATTTACACTTGCTTTGTTTTTAATAAAAAGAGAAGGAAAAATACCTTGACATCCCAACCCTCATCAGTATCAATGTGGTCATAAGAGGAAACATGGGGAGCGAGTTCATGGCGTGTATTTCTCATGTGTTTCCACGTTACGTATTTTGTTTCTTGACTTCCAGTCTGGTTTTTTGTTGTTGTTTTTTTTTTTTTTTTTTTTATAACCCATACCCCCTCTTAGAAATTTCTAACTCAACTGTGATGACGTGGCCTAAGATTTACATGGTCCCAGTTAAGGGCAGACAGTGATGTCCTTGTAGAGATGGGCATTCAGCAGTCTGTTCTCATATGCTGTGCTGACGAGCCACATGATGGGGTCCATCCTGCCACACGTGGCTCCGATGATGAGATAGAAGAATGAAGGACCCTGTGGCAGGGACAGCTCTGACAGATGTAAACTTCCAGAAAGTGCACCGTTTCAGGGTTGTTGACATTTGTATGTAACACCCCTAGCTTACATGTGCATATGCTTTTATAATTTTTTTCGAGATTATGAAAGGTACACATGTCGAAGGCTGAAAAAAAAGTCTGACCAAAGTCATATTCCCATTGCAGCTCTAATGACTATGATACATTTCCGGTCATGCTGGTTCTTTTCACGCGTGTGATGCACCAGCCTTTACAAAACATGGATCATGTTGAGTGCGTTTGTAACGTGATCTGCCTTTCCACGCAGCATGTATTTCTCCGTGTTATGAAGTACTCCCCTTACTGAACATGCAGTCATGTGTCTCGTGTATCCCGATTCACCTATCGGGGCACCCTGTGACTACTTCTGTGGGTGATCTTTGTTTCTCCCCTGCCACGTTGCCATTGGAGTTCATTGCTTACAGATTGCTTTACAGTTGATGGAGCGCTTTCTAATGTGGTATCACTTCTGGTTGGTTGAGGACCAGGGAGGCCAGTGTGTCGCAAATGAGGAGACAGAGACTCAGAAACCTTACAGTCCGTGTTGAAGTGTTAAACCCCTGCACAGGGTACAGCACACGCCAGAGGCCTTTGCAGGTCATGTGATGGAAACCAAGGTGGTTTTACTTGACAGTGGTGATGCCTTCAAGTCTGCATGAGGTGGTTCGGGCCCAAGCAAGAGAGAGAGACTCGTGTGCCACTCTGTGAGGAAGCTAGATTGAATCTTGGGGGACTTGGGGGAGCGTTGGTGGGCACGTTTGGGTCGGAGGAAAGGGCTGCTCATCCCGCCTCAGCAGAGAGTGGGTCACAGGATTCTCTTTGTACTGGGAGTGATGGGTGGGCCTACTGGTCCAGCTCAGGTGTCCTCCCTCGCTGGCAGTCCGTTCCGTGCCCCCTGCTGCTGGGCTAGCCAGCCTGTTGCTCAGGAGTATTTATGTAAAATGAGTGAGTTCAGCCAAGGATAAAGTATCCTTTAAAGACATCCTTTGAAAATAACTTTGAATGCCTTCTGTCCAAAAACGTTTCCTAAATGAGATTTTATGTAAGTTAAAAAGCCATTTTCCACCGTTAAGTTAGGGGAAAATGTAAATAAGAGGACAGTGTTGTCAAGGATGGGCTAAACCTGGTGTATTTCCATATGCTGCTGGTACTGTAAAGTGCTGTCACTCTTGTGGTTATGCATACAGGCATGGAAAACGCTAAAGCCCTTTGGTTCAGGAATCCCACGTTGCAAATGTATTTTATAGAGAAAATACAGGAAAAGCTGTACACATTGCAGCAATGCTACTAGTGAGCAATGAAATCAAGCCCGAACGCCCAACGGTGGTGAAATCCCTAGAAAACGTCTCCACCCTGGTCTTACCAAGCTTCACATCTGCGTGCCTGGGAAACTGTGTCATCCTGGACAAACGCTACGCTACATGAGCACACGAACATCCTACACTGTATGTATCAGCTACAGTTGTGTAACATGACAGACGTTTGAAGCACCGTGGTCTTAAGTGAAGATCAGAGGAGTTCCTGGTTTTCTTGCCCGTATTTCACATTTCTGTGTCATGCCGTTCTATTACGTTTGAAGAACTTCTCTTTAAAATGTAAGCAATGAAAGCGAGCAAAGGGAAAAATGACAGGTCACCTCCCACCCTCCAGCTCCAGAAGCGAGCGGTGCCGATATTGGAGTGAGCATCCTTCTATTCATTTAATTAATGACACCCTCATATGGGGTCATCAAACATCATCCATAAAGAGCCAGATAGTAAATACTGGGGGCTTCTCCATCCATATCCTGTCTCAACTATGCTGCTCTGTCATGGCATGAAAGCAGCCACAGCCCATACGGACATGATGAGTGGCCTGTGACCTGGGGAAGCTTTCTTGCTCTTTATTGTTGGATCCATGTTTCTACCTGGCATGGTTCCCCCTGCCTGAGGATTTCCTCCCGTTCTGTGTCTCATGGTGGTCGTCTGCCGGAGGCAAATACGTCCAAAAAGATCTTTCTTGCTCATTGATTATTGAAAGATATTTTCTCTGGGTACAGAATTCTAGATTGGTAGGTTTTCTCTTTCAGAACTTCGTAGATATTGCTTCAACGTCTCCTTTCTTGTGCTGTTTCCAAGAACTCTATTCTCTTTTTGTGCTTGTTCACATAATGTCATTTTCTTTGCTGGCTGCCTGTAAGGCTCTTCATGTTTTGAGCAGTTTGGTGGAGTCGTCTTGGTGTGGTTCCCTTCACGTTTCTTGTACTTGGTCTCCTTGAACATCGTGTGTGTAGTTTGCATCAGATATGGAAATATTTTGGCCATTATTTCTTAAAATATTTTTCTTTTCTTCCATTAAAGGAACTCCAGCTCCGTACGTATAATAAGGTCTCTTGGAGTTTCCACCACTCACTGATGCTTCTTCATATGCGTTGATTTTTCCCCTCTGTCCTGCACTTTGGGTAGGTTCTGTAGGTGTGTGAGTTCAGGAATCTCATCTTCTGTCTGATCTGTTACTCCCATCCAGTGTATTCTTAATCTCAGATTTTGTAGTTTTCATCCTTGAAGTTGCATTTGTCTCTTTATTCAGATAGTCTGTAATGCCGATTAACATTTTGAACATCTGAAAGGGTTACAGTAACTGTGCTTGTGGTCTTTTCTAACCCTAACATCTGAGTTAGATTTAGGTTCTTTTCAAGTGGTTGTTTCTTATCGTGACTGGTCCTATTTCCCTGCTTTTTCCATGCCTGGGTAATCTCCGACTGAATGCCTGGCACTGTGAATTTTACTTTATCGTGTGCAGGATATTTCTGTATTCTAATAAATATTGGTTTTTTGTTTTGTTTTTTTAATGAGACAGCATGCGAGCGGGGGTAGGGGGCAGGGACGGACAGAATCTTAAGCAGCCTCCATGTTCATCGCAGAGCCCAATACAGGGCTCGGTCCCATGACCTTGGGATCATGATCTGAACTGAAATCAAGAGTCAGATGCTCAACTGACTGAACCACCCAGGTGCCCCCTAATATATATTCTTAAGGTTTGTTCTGAGATGCAGTTACATTACTTAAAACAACTTGATTCTCTTGGGTCTTGCTTTTAAGATTTGTTAGGCAGAACCAGAGCAGTGTTCATTCTGGGGCTAATTACTTCCTACCACGTAGGCAAGACCTAAGTGATCTGAATGCTCCATGGATTATGAGGTTTTCCAGTCTGGCTGTTGGGAATAGGCATTACCCAGTACACATTCTGTCTCTTCTTTTCCCCTAGTTTCCCAGCTAGTTTTGGCTACTTTCCTCACGTGAATGTGCCGCATACTTGGGAAGAGGCCTCCACAGATCTCTGGAGTCTTCCTCGGTTCTTGCTTCACTCCCATCCTGCAGTCTCTACCTGCCTTGGTCTCCCGCACACAACTTCATCTCCTCCTCAGTGAGGGTAGCCAGTGCCGCCTGGGCCCCCACTGGTGCAGTGGCCTGGAAACTCACAGCGATCAGCTAGGACAATTGTAGCGTTCACCTTGTGTTTCCCTCTCTTGTCAGCCATGGCTCTCCAGCGTCCTGAAAACTGTTGTTCTATATACTTTGTCAATTTTTTAACGTTTCAGTTGCTTTTTAGGTGGAGGAGTAAATCTTGTTACTTATTCCATCTTGCCTGGAAGGAGAAGTGCTCACGTGTTTTTGCTTTTCTCAAAATTACTTTTGGGGCGCCTGGGTGGCTCAATCGGTTAAGCATCCAACTTCAGCTCAGGTCATGATCTCACAGTTTGTGGGTTCGAGCCCCACATTGGGCTCTGTGCTGACAGCTCAGAGCCTGGAGCCTGCTTCAGATTCTGTGTCTCCCTTTCTCTCTCTTCCCCTCCCTGGCTTGCGCTCTGTCTCTCTTTCCCAAAAATAAACACTAAAAAAAAAACCACTTTTTTTTAGTATTTTTAAGTGTATGATTTAAAGCTGTGATATTACAACCTTTAATTGGCCTCCCCTAAACTTCTCAGTAACTGTTGAGCTTCTGCCTTATCTCCGAACGTCTCTCACAGTCTAAACTAGAGCATGGGAGAAAAGGTACCAAACACCTGACCTGCCTGCATCCAACAGAGAAAAGAAGAAGAAGCTTTTCCCAAGTGGCCCCTAGGAGACCCAGCTGCACACAGCACTGAGACCTGCACAAAGAGCGGACTTGTGTTCCCTTGCCAGAAACCCTGTGCCAGGCGGGAAAACTTTCATATTCGTTGGAGTCTAACCTCCGCCTGTTCTTGGCCAATAGATTTTAACTGAGAAAAAGTAAAATCTGGGCTTCCTGGGTTACCTTTTTATCTTCTGTAAATAGGTGGTAGGGTTTGTAAGGTTCTTATGCTGAAGAAATTCATCTATAAAGGAAAGTTTATCATTAACATCTGGCTTCGTGGCCAGAAGTTTCTGTAGTAGAGAAATTCATTCTGAAAGTGCAGGGTGTCTGTTCTCCAGAGTGTAGGCTGGCTGTTGGCATTCTCAGGTGCCTTTGGTGGAAGTTTCCTCAAGACTGTTGGAAGAGTGGATGCTGAATACCCAGTGGGCACTTGATAAATAATGACTCTTCGGAGACTTTTCTTGCATCATTGAAAATGAGCCTTTATGTTGATCAGGCTTGTGCTCCAGTCTAGAGGGTGAGTCCTACCTGTGCATTGTGTCTAGGCAACTCACTGAAAGCAGGCCTTAAAGGTAGTATTTCTTCACTGTAAATGTGTTGGCTTTTCTGAGTGGGGTCTCTTTTAAAAAAATTTTTTTTAATGTTTTATTTACTTTTGAGCGAGAGAGACAGAGACAGAGTATGACAGGGGAGGAGCATAGAGAGAGAGGGAGACCCAGAATCTGAAACAGGCTCCAGGCTCTGAGCTGTCAGCGCAGAGCCCGACACAAGGCTCGAACCCACGAACTGTGAGATCATGACCTGAGTTGAAGTTGGACCCTTTGACTGAGCCACCCAGGCGCCCCTGGAGGGATCTCTTAATATAGTTTTGAATAGAAGTGATGATGGGCCTTCTTGTCTTTTTCCTAAATTTAAAGGAAAAATTTTGAGTATTGCACTACTGCATTTACTAGGAGTTTTTATTGTTTTGTGAATGCCTGCTTCCCCGAACCCCAGCATGAAAATCCTTGTTGAAATGGCAACATTTTGTCTTCAACATTTGTCTTTGCATTTATAGGAAAATGTTTACGAAATGTAGGAGACAAAAACAAATTGGATACTCTTTTGAAGTGAGTCAGATATCCTACATTTGAAAATGGTCTGCAGTTATATGTGACTTGCTTTCTAATTACAGAGCTGCAATTGAGAAGAGCAGCTACTCTTGTCTAAATTGGAGATGAATCAACCTGTAGGGCTTTCCAAGGGTTGCTTCCCTTAAATAAGTGTTTTTGTTTCTCGCGTGTTTTACATTTTCATTGACCTGCAGAGGCAGAAGCACCCCTTGTCACTAATTAGCGTGGTGCGGTAGGTCACATCTTGTGTGTCTGTGAAGTTCCACTGGGTATGAGTGCAGTTCTCACCTCTTAATTAGTGCCATGAAAGGTGTTCCTGTCATTCCTGGAGGCCTCATGCCCCTTGAGTAGTAAACTGGGAAACGGAGGAGGAAAGTATCTTCTGAAGCTGGTGCACATGGGACCACAGGGCCTCGCTCAGCAAAGCCAGGAGCCTCGTACAGTGCTCGGATTCTTACGCCCACAGTCACCAAGGTGGCTTGGGATCAGGCTTCCTGGCACAGCCCTTCAGAATTGAGCCCTGTGTGCTCAATTCGAGCTGGTTTCTCTCTTCCTTTCTGGCTGAATGAATCTTTGAAAAATGGATTACCATCAGGATTTGAGGAGGGTTACAATTAAGCAAGGTGGCACTTACTTTCAGGATTACGAGAGTGTTATAGACTGAAATCGTTGGTTTCTAGCCCTCGGCACCTGAGAGTATGGCTGTATTTGGAGATAGAGCCTTAAATGAGGTAATCAGGGCAAAATGAAGCTGTTAGGGTGGGCCCTAATCCAATATGATCTGTGTCTTATAAGAAGGGAAAATTAGGACACAGACCCCACAGGTGACTGTGCACATGCAGGGACAACCATGTGAAGAGGCAACAAAGAAGGTGGCTGTCTGAAAATCAAGGAAAGAGGCCTCAGAATGAAATCAGCTGGCTGGCACCTTGTTACGAGTAAAAAGAATTCCTCTTGTCAAGCCTCCCAGCCTGTGGCATTTTTGTTATGGCAGTCCTAGCAGACCACACAGCAGGGGCCAAGCCTGCACTTGCACAGTCCTGAAAGTGAGTGTCGCCTTAAATTTGTTCCTTAGACATGGCTTCTAGCTCACCCTAGTCCCAGTCTTGAATTTTCAGAGGGTGCCCATCCCCAGTTGAAGGAAAAATGCTGGGTGGCGGTTGAAAGGGGGACTGTGAGTGCAATGTTCTTTGCTTCCTGTACTCACAGAAGGAAGCATGTTGCTGGTTCCACCAACTGCTTTTAAATCTCCAGGACACGGTAGTATGTGACGGCTTTGAACTGTGCTGACTCAGTGTCTTTCCTGAAGACCAAAGTGGCTACGTCTCTTCTGAGAGTGTCCTGAGAACTAAAGAGTCTGTGTCGACAACAGGTTTGTGTCTCCCATCACAAATCACCTCCAGGAAGAAATGTTTGAAGATCTGGTAGATGGACATCTCCTAGAATTAAGAAAAGAGGAAAGGCCTCCAAATTAAACATCCAGGAGCCAAGAGCCAAAGAGCCAAGAGAAGGAAAAACCGACATCTAGACATCATGCAATTTAAGAACATCAAAGAGAAAATTCTAAAACGTTACAGAAAGAGAAAAAGGGCATGAGTCCAGGTGCAGCCATCATATTGACTGAAGATTTTTCAACAGTGACACCAAATGTAAGAAGACGGGAGGGTTTCGGTTAAAGGATAATAACTTAGAACATAGAATTTCATATCCAGTTCAAACTTTACAATATGGCACCTTGATAAAAACATTCTCTTGTAAACAAGGCCTCAAAAATTAAACTGTTATAATAATTGCAATAAATGTAAATGAACTAAACTCACCAAGTACAAAAGATAAAGATTGATAAACTGAATCTAGGTTTACATGGCACTTATAAGGGATGTACATAACGTTCAAACTTTAAAGGTAAGTGAATGGAATGAGCCATATTTGGAAAATACAGAAAAAACACTCAACTAGCTGTATTTATGTATACAAGAGTCTAAGACAACCTGTATTGTTAGAGATAGTAAGGGACACTCTGTAATAAAGCAATAATGTAAACAGAACCTAAAAGCATGCAAGTGACCATTAAGATTCAGAATTATTTTTGTTGCATTTTAACATCTAGCAGTGAAGTGCCCATTTCGAAAGCTAGAAAATGAACAATAGAATGAACCTAAAAAAAGTAGAAGAAAAAACAGTAGACATTAATAACTCCAAAACAAAAATACAATAAAGCCTTATATTGGTTCTTTAAGAGAAAAAACTTGGTAAAAGAAAGATGAGAGACATGAATAATAAGGAAAAGGACAGAAAGATGAGAAATTAAAAAGTTAATGAAACATGTCTCCAGCTGTATGCTGAAGTTTTGAAAACTTGGATTAAATTCATATAACTCTAAAAAAAAGTTATAACTTAAATAAATGGAAAGCTTGAATAATTCTGCTTTAGAAAAGCAATGGAAGCAGTAGTAAAATATTCGCATGAAGAAAACCACCTGAATCACTTTAAATAGGTGATTTCTTCCATTTTTGAAGCACATACTAATTTCATACTAACTTTTCCAGAAATTAAGAGGGTAAAGGATACTTGCCATTGCCATTCTGAGGTCAGCATAATCCTGATGCGGAAATCACATATTCTGTGAACATTACAGCTCTATTTCACTCATTAAAATAGATGAAAAAATATCCTAAACACAATGCAAAAATTAAATCTGACATTGTATAGGAAAGTTAGGTTTATTCCAGGTGCATAAGAGATGTTGGAAAATTTGTAAGTCCCTAGTAGCTACATAAAGAGATGTTCAGCAGCACTAGTGATTTAGGGAAACACACATCAGGTCCCCAGTGACATCTTACGCACCTTTAAGTGGCCAAAACCAAAGAGGCTGTTCATGCCAACTAGTGCGAGGAGGTGGGGGATCCTCGTGTGTTGCTGGTGACTTGTGTGCAAACATATAGGAGTTTGGACACACATACTTAAAGTTTATTGCAGCCCTGTTCACAACAGTGAAAGCATGGAAGCAATTCACAAACCTATCCACTGCAGTAATATGGTGTGCTAGTGAACTGTGTTCTGGTCACACAATGGAATAGTCAAAGCACATGAACTGTGACATACAACGATATGAGCAGATATCAATATAATGAGTGTAAAAAGTAACCCAGTGACATTACACCTTGTAGAATTCTTTTTATAAAATGAAATACAAATGAAAGCTAAAATACATTCTAGGAAGGATGCCTGGGTGGCTCAGTGGGTTAAGCATAGGCTCAGGTCATGATCTCACGGTTTGTGGGTTCGAGCCCCACATTAGCTTATGTGCTGACAGCTTAGAGCCTAGAGCCTGCTTTGAATTCTAGGTCTCCCCCTCTCTCTGCCCCTTGCCCTCTCTCTCTGCCCCTTGCTCGCTCTCTCTCTCTCAAAAATAAACAAGCTTTCACTTTTTGCAGATGACATGATAGTATACATGGAAAATCCGATAGACTCCACCAAAAATCTGCTAGAACTGATACATGAATTCAGCAAAGTCGCAGGATACAAAATCAATGTACAGAAATCAGTTGCATTCTTATACACTAATAATGAAGCAACAGAAAGACAAATAAAGAAACTGATCCCATTCACAATTGCACCAAGACGTATAAAATACCTAGGAATAAATCTAACCAAAGATGTAAAAGATCTGTATGTTGAAAACTATAGAAAGCTTATGAAGGAAACTGAAGAAGATATAAAGAAATGGAAAAACATTCCGTGTTCATGGGTTGGAACAATAAATATTGTCAAAATGTCAATACTACCCAAAGCTATCTACACATTTAGTGCAATCCCAATCAAAATTGCACCAGCATTCTTCTCGAAGCTAGAACAAGCAATCCTAAAATTCATATGGAACCACAAAAGGCCCCGAATAGCCAAAGTAATTTTGAAGAAGACGACCAAAGCAGAAGGCATCACAATCCCAGACTTTAGCCTCTGCTACAAAGCTGTAATCATCAAGACAACATGGTATTGGCACAAGACAGACACATAGACCAATGGAATAGAATAGAAACCCCAGAACTAGACCCACAAAAGTATGGCCAACTAACCTTTGACAAAGCAGGAAAGAACATCCAATGGAAAAAAGACAGTCTCTTTAACAAATGGTGCTGGGAGAACTGGACAGCAACATGCAGAAGATTGAAACTAGACCACTTTCTCACACCACTCACAAAAATAAACTCAAAATGGATAAAGGACCTGAATGTGATACAGGCAACCATCAAAACCCTAGAGGAGAAAACAGGAAAAGACCTCTCTGACCTCAGTCGTAGCAATTTCTTACTTGACACATCCCCAAAGGCAAGGGAATTAAAAGCAAAAATGAACTCTTGGGACCTCATGAAGATAAAAAGCTTCTGCACAGCAAAGGAAACAATCAACAAAACTAAAAGGCAACCAACGGAATGGGAAAAGATATTTGCAAATGACATATCGGACAAAGGGCTAGTATCCAAAATCTATAAAGAGCTCACCAAACTCCACATCTGAAAAACAAATAATCCAGTGAAGAAATGGGCAGAAAACCTGAATAGACACTTCTCTAAAGAAGACATTCGGATGGCCAACAGGCACATGAAAAGATGCTCAACGTCCCTCCTCATCAGGGAAATACAAATCAAAACCACACTCAGATATCACCTCACTCCAGAGTGGCCAAAATGAACAAATCAGGAGACTGTAGATGCTGGAGAGGATGTGGAGAAACGGGAACCCTCTTGTACTGTTGGTGGGAATTCAAACTGGTGCAGCCACTCTGGAAAACAGTGTGGAGGTTCCTCAAAAAAATAAAAATAGACCTACCCTATGACCCAGCAGTAGCACTGCTAGGAATTTACCCAAGGGATACAGGAATACTGATGCTTAGGGGCACTTGTACCCCCAATGTTTATAGCAGCACTCTCAACAATAGCCAAATTATGGAAAGAGCCTAAATGTCCATCAGCTGACGAATGGATAAAGAAATTGTGGTTTATATACACAATGGAGTACTACGTGGCAATGAGAAAGAATGAAATATGGCCCTTTGTAGCAACGTGGACGGAACTGTAGAGTGTGATGCTAAGTGAAATAAGCCAGACAGAGAAAGACAGATACCATATGTTTTCACTCTTATGTGGATCCTGAGAAACTTAACAGGAACCCATGGGGGAGGGGAAGGGAAAAAAAAAGAGAGAGAGAGAGAGAGAGAGAGAGAGAGGTTAGAGTGGGAGAGAGCCAAAGCATAAGAGACTCTTAAAAAATGAGAACAAACTGAGGGCTGATGGGCTGGTGGGAGGGAGGGGAGCGTGGGTGATGGTATTGAAGAGGGCATCTTTTGGGATGAGCACTGGGTGTTGTATGGAAACCAATTTGATGATAAATTTCATATATTAAAAAAAAAAACAAAATACATTCTAGGAAATCCTATATCCGCAATAAGACTGTTGTTAAAGCAAGTGCATAATGAACACAATATTCAGGAAAAGGATGGCTTCAGTGCAAATAGATTGGGAATGGTGTCTCATATGTGGATTGGTGTCAGTTCCAGCTTTTGTGTAGATGATGGATTCATGGATATTTCGTTTTTAAAATACAATGTGGTCCAATGATGAGTGTTAGGAAAAAAGGATTATGATTGTGGGTACAATTCTGTGCACCAAAGGTCCAGAGATGCTTGTTTGTTAGAGTTCTCCAGAGAAACAGAACTAATTGGGTGCATGCATGTGTGCATGAGAGAGAGAGAGAGAGAGAGAGATTTTAACAATTTAGTTCACCTGATGGTAGGTTTGATGAGTCCAGAATCTCATGGAGTAGGCCTGCAGGCTGGGGAATTGTGTTCAGGGGTGGTAGGTCTTCATTCTGTCAAGGCCTTCACCTGATTGGATGACACCCACCCACATTATGGAGGGTAACTTCCCTTAGTCAGAGTTTACTATTTAAATGTTAATCTCGTTCAAAAGCACTTTCACAGAAACATCCAAAATAATGTTTGATTACCTGGGCACCACGGCCCAGCCAAATTGAACATATAATTAACCATTACGTGGGTCATTATTTAGCTCATCTTCTTTGAGAAGTCTAATTGTAGCTGAATTAGCACGTTCCGTAACTCTTGTGTGTGTGGCAATCCTGTGACACAGCGCTCACTCTCCCTCTGCCATTTTCTAGCTGGGTGACTTTGGGCAAGTTTTTAGGCCGTTCTGTGGTTTTGTCCTGACTCCTAAGTTGGGGATGATGTTATTTCCGTACTTTTGAGGGTTAAGATGAAATTACTTGACACCTTTAAGTCTGTTAGAAGGGTTCCTGACACACAGTATGCTTTATAACAGGTAGCTATAATAGTGCTTGTCATAGGCAGAGATCAAGGGTAATCCTTACTCCAAGGAAGCCGTGCTGAACACAGGGATGCGAGCACAGGCGTTTGTGGAGGCCCCAGGAGAGAGCTTCCAGTGTGCAGAGGGAAGGACCCAGCCTTGGGGAGTATGTTGCACACTTTAGCAAGCAGGTAGGGAGACGGGCAGGTCCAGCGATGGCAGGGTGCGATGTGAACACCCATTCCATGCATTCTTTACAGAACATCTTTATCCAGTTGTATGGGGTTTATGAGGCCATGTGGAAAAGAAACAGTTTTATGATTTTTTCTTTAAAGAGCAGCCACTACTTCATCCCTCCCCATGTCTAATTTCTCTTGTCTAAATGCACTGATTTGGTTTTCTTTTTTTTCTTTTTTCCCTTTTTTCCCTTTTTTTTTTTTTTTTTCTTTTTTGGCTTTATCTTCTTCATTTAACCAAAAAAAAACCCCCCAAAAAAAACAAAAAACAAAAAAAAAACAACCCACCTTGCTTGTTATGGACTGATGTTTCTTTTCAGCTTTTGATATCAGCCATTGGCTTCGTAATATGGAAGATGGGAATTTGCACCATCCTCACCCCACACACACACATACAAATTTTGACCTTTGCCATCGCTGCCTTTGGATTTACCATAATTTTTTATCCGTATTTAAAATTAAATGGCTATGTAAATAATACTGCTTAGTATTTCTCATAGACATTATGTATAGCCCGCCAACACCATGAACACTGGTTACGTTGACTCTTGTATAATTTTTTCTTTCACCTTGGACTGAAATTTGTCATTTTTATTCTTCCACTTAGCTATCTGTGTATCTATCCTTAATTCTCCTCCAAAAATCTCTCCTGGAAGTATACGCTCCCTCTTACTACATCTGAATGCCTGACGAAGTCAGTTTCAGTGTTTCTTGGAGACCCTCTTGGAAGCTTCCATAGTTTTGACTCAGGTGGATTGTTTAGCTTTTATATTTTTTAATTGTATTTACTGTCTTGATGGTTAGGTTTTTGGAGGGCAAAAATGGCAGGCTCGTGTGTTTAGATTGCCCTGTTTATGCCAAGTGTCCTTAGTACCTTCGAGAAATAGTCCATCTTGTGTCTTTTTTTTAGTTCGTTCTGGTTTCTTGAAATCTGTCGGTGTTTTGAAAATAACAGGAACTTTGGGAGGACATGCTATCCTGGTGTTTTTCATGGGGGAAGGAGGCAGACCGGACAAACAGGCAAGTCCCCTGGGTATAAATTTTAAAAGCCTCACATAAACTTGAAATGCATCATCCTCATGAGCTAAGTAACTGTTAATCACCCACCCTCATTTTACAGAGGGAAAAATGGGATATTTGTAGATAAAAGTAATTTACTCAAGATTCTCCAGCTTTTAAACAACACAACTGGGGCATTCTGGTTCTTGGGTCCCTATTCTTTGCCTCTGGCCGTATTCTGAGTTGCTATTCTAATAAGCATTAGTGTTGAGTAAAACTCATGCACCGTCCTTGGCTCTGTGCATTGCCAGCTATTGAGATAGATGCATTGGGATGCCTGGGTGGCTCAGCGGGTTAAGCGTCTGACTTCGGCTCAGGTCATGATCTCGAAGTCTCTTCCTCAGCGTTCGAGATGGCTACTTGAGTTCCTGCCCTCAAATGGAAGTTCTACAAATCATTATGAAAGGTACAGCAAAGAAAGACATGGAAAAATTTCGATTCAGGTGAAACATTTAACAGTATCCTAAAGTGCACTCAAAGACAAGTCAAGACAAATTTACACACACATACTATTGTTTGTCACAACCACAGAGGAAGTTTTAGAACATTTCACAAACCCCAGAGAGCTCCTTCATGTCCTTGCTTAGTTAATAGTTCCAGCCCAGAAGCAACCATTCTCCTCTGTCATTATACATTAGATGTGCTAATGTTGGTCTTTATATAAATGGAACCATACTACATGATGTCTTTTTAAAGGTGATTTTTTTTTTAGAGCACTTTTAGGTTCACAGGAAAATTGAGCGGAAGGTACAGAGATTTCCCATATACTCCCGTCATACAGAGTAGTTTCACTGCCCTAAAGTCCTCTGTGCTCCCTTTTCATCCTTTCTTCCTCCTTAACCCCTGGCAACTGCCCCATCTTTTTACCGCCTCCATAGTTTTGCCTTTACATCTTGTCACATAGTTGGAATCATACGGTATGTAGCCTTTTCAGATTGGCTTCTTTCGCTTAGCAATATGCATTTAGGATTCTTCCATGTCTTTTCATGGCTAATAGCACATTTCTTTTCAGTGCTGAATAATATTCCATGGTCTGAGTGTGCCCATTTATCCATTCTCCTACTGGAAGGCGTCTTGGTTACTTTTAGGCTGTGGCGATTTTGAATAAATTTGCTACAAATGTCCATATGCAGGTTTTTGTGTGGGAATAGGTTTTGGCTCCTTTGGGTCAATGCCAAGGATCATGACTGCTGGATCGTATGGATAAGGGGATGTTTAACTTTGTAAGAAACTGCCGAAGCTGGTTGGGCCATTTTGCATCATTACTGTCAACAGACAAAGAGTTCCTGTTGCTCCACATTCTCATGAGCATTTGGTGGTGTCGGCATCCCCGATTTGGACACTCTAATCCGTGTGGAGTGAGTGGTATTGCATCTGTTGTAATTGGCATTTCCCTACGGTCGTGTGATAAGGAGCATCTTTTCATGTACCTATTTAGTCATCTGTAGATCTTCTTTGGTGAGGTGTTCAGGTCTTTGGTCCATTTCTTAATGGTGTGGGTTTTTGTTTTTTTTTTTTCCCTAACTGTTGAGTTGTAAGTTCTTGTCTATTTCAGGTAAGTCTTTTATCAAATGTCTTTTGCAAATACAGTACTTTCTCCCATTCTGTGGCTTGTCTTATTCTCTAGATACTATCTTTCACAGAGAAGTTTTTAATTTTAAATAACCCCAGCTTATCAATTATTTTTTTCATGGATTATGCCTTTGGTGTTTCATCTGAAAGGTCTTGCCATCCCCAACATCATCTAGATTTTCTCCTATTACATGGTTTTGTAACTTACATTTAGGTCTAACATTCATTTGGAGTTAATTTTTTGAGAGAGATGTAAGATCTGTATCTACATTTTTTTTTTTTTTTTTGCAAGCGAATGTCTGGTTGTTGAAATACCAGCTGTTGAAAATACCATCTTTCCTCCATTTCATTGCCTTTGTTCCTTTTAAAGGCTCAGTAGACTGTATTTATGGGGGTCTGTTTATGGGCGCTCTATTCTGTTCCATTGATGTATAATTTTTTTTTATCAATACCACACTGTCTTGATCAATGTAACTTTAGTAAATCTTGAAGTCAGATGGTGTCAGTCTTCTAACTTTCTTGTTCTTCAGTGTTGTGTTGGTTATCCTGAGTTTTTGTTTTGTTTTGTTTTGTTTTGTTTTGTTTTACCTCTGTATACACTTTAGAATCCTCTTAATATCCACAGAATAGTTTTCTGGGATTTTGAATGGAATTGCACTAAACCTCTAGTTCATATTGGGAAGAGCTGATATCTTGACAATTTTGAATCTTCTTAAGTATAAGCAGAGTCTCTCCTTTATTTCGTTCTTTGTTTTTGTCCATGATAGTTTTGCACTTTTGTTTTTATAGACCTTGTTTGTATAGATAATTAGATTTATACCTAAGTTCTTCATTTTGGGCGGTGCTAATGTAAATGGTACTGTGTTTTTAATTTTCCACTTGTTCGTTGCTGGTATTTTAAAAAGTGATCGTCTTTTGTGTATTAACCTTGTGTCCTGCAACCTTCACATAATTACTTGTTAGCTCCGAGAGTTTTTTGTTTTTGTTAAGTGTTTCGGATCTTCTTTGTAGATAATCAGGTTCTCTGTGAATAAAGATGGTTTTGTGTCTTCCTTTCCAATCTATATGCCTTTTATTTCTTATTGCATTAGCTCACGCTTCCAGTGCTGTGCTATAAAGAAATGGTGAGAGGGGACATTCTCGCCTTATTCCTGATTTTAGTGGGAGAGTTTCAAGCTTCTCACAAGTATGATCTTAGCTGTAGACTTTTTTGGTAGACAGTTCTTTAGGAAATTGAGGAAGTGTGTATTCCGAGTTTACTGAGAGTTGTTTTTTTTTTTATTTTAATGAATGGGCATGAGATTTTTTTCATGTTTTTTCTGCATTTGTTGATAATACGATTTTTGGGTTTTTTAGTCTGTTGATGTAATGGATCACATTAATTGATTTTTCAAATGTTGAATGAGACTTGCATATCTGGGATAAATCTCACTTGGTTGTGGTGTATAATTCATATTATACGCTACTGTATTTGATTTGCTAATATTTTGTGAGTTTTACATCTATGTTCATGACAGATATGGTCTGTAGTTTTCTTGTAATGTCTTTGTCTGGTTTTGGTGTTAGGGTAATACTGGACTCCTAGAATGAATTAGGAAGTATCCCCTCTGTCTCTGCCATCTAAAAGATCTTACAGAGTTTTGGTATGATTTCTCCCTTAAATATTTGTTAAAACTCATCAATGAATTCATCTAGACCTAGTGCTTTTTGTTTTGGATGGTTACTTATTGATTTGATTTTTTTTTTTAATATATATAAGCCTATTCATGTTGTCTGTTTCTTCTTACGTGAGTTTTGGCAGATTGTGTCTTTCAAAGAATTGGTACATTTAATCTTAGTTTATCAAATTTGTGGGCATAGAGTTGTTTACAGTATTTATCATTGTAATGTCCCTAGGATCTAGAGTGATTTCCTATCTTTTATTTCTGATACAAGTAGTTTGTGTTTTCTCTCTTGGATTTGAAGTTAGCTAGAGGCTTATCAATTTTATAGATCTTTACAAAGAACCAACTCTTTTTTTTTTTTAAGTTTATTTATTTATTTTTGGAGAGGGGAGAGTCAGAGAGAGGGAGAGACAGAATCCCAGGCAGGGGGACCTGATGTCACGACCCACTCACAAACTGTGAGATCACACACGATCTGAGCCAAAACCGAGAGTCAGATGCTTAACTGACTGACCACCCTGGGGCCCCAACAAAGAACCGACTCTCGATTTTGTTTCTTCTCCTGCTTGCCTTAGTTAATTTACTTTTATTTTTCTAGTTCCCTAAAGCAGAAACTTAGATTTTTGATTTTAGATCTATCTTACTTTCTAACATATGCATTCAATGCTATCAGTTTCCTTCTAAGCATTGCTTGTGCTGCATCTTGCAAACTTGATAAATTGTCTTCATTTTTTATTTGAAAATATTTAGTTTATCTTGAATTTTTGTGTGTGTCCCATGTATTACTTAGAAGTGTTGGTTAATCTCCACATATCTTAGGGTTCCGGTTTTCTTTCTGTTACTGATACCTAGTTTAATTCCACTGTGGTCTGAGAGCTGACATTGTATAACTTCATTTTAAATTTGTTATGTTGCGTTTTATGGCCCAGAATGCAGTCTGTCTTGGTGAATGTTCCATGGGATGTTGAAAAGAATGTGTATTCTGCTGTTTGGTGTAGCCTACGGATGTCAGTTATATCCAGTTGATCGGTGGTGGTGGTGTATTGAACTGTATCCTCACTGATATTCTTCCTGCTTGGATGTTTGAAGTCCTTTGTGTCTGGATATTTTTGCTTATCATTACATATGCAGGATTTGCTGATATTGCTATATATATTGTTCGTTTTTAATTTCTGAGTGTATGAATAAAACACTAAATTCATCCAACAGGGTGGAATTTTGTTTTTTTTCCATTTTTGGCTATTCCAGTTAAAGCTACTAAGAGCACTCATACTTTCTCTTTGTGGATAATGCAGGCATTTTTCTTGGGACTATACCTAGGGATAGAATTACTGTGCCATTGACTAGGTGTGTGTTCAGCTTTTTTTTCTTTTTTCTTTTTTCTTTTTTTTTGGGGGGGGGGGAGAGAGAGAGAGAGGGAGGGAGGGAGGGAGGATCCCAAGCCAGGCTCCACTTTTACAGCAAAGGGCCTGATGCAGGGCTCGAACTCGTGAACCGCAAAATCATGACCTGAGCCAAACTCAGGATTCAGACATTTACCTGACTGAGCCACCCAGACTCAGTTCAGCTTTAATAAATATTTCTAATTGTTTTCCAAAAGAATTATATCAGCAAAATACGAGAGTTCCTATTTTTCTAGCCAGTATTGGGTATGTTGTCAGTCTTTTAGTTTTAGCCATTTTATTGTCATATAGGAATATCTCATTGTTTTAATTTGCAGTGTTCTAATGAGTAAGGATATTGAGTATCTTTTCATATGCCTATTGATCATTCTTATATGTTCTTTTGACTGTTTTAAAAATTGGTTTGTCTTTTTCTTATTGATTGGTAGGAATTTATATATTTTCTTCATGAAAGTCTTAACATATATTTATTAGAGACATTTTCTTCCAGTAATGTTTTGCTTTTTAACCTCTCTGGGTGGTGCCTTTTAAATGATAGAAGTTCTTGATTTTAAAGAAGCCCAGTTTTTCAGTCTTCTGTGATTGGTAAATTTTGTTACCTGTCTTTTAAAAACAATTCTTGCCTACTCTCAAGTTGTTGCTTCCTTGGAGTTGTTGTACTGTCTTTCATGATCAAGTCTATAACCCATGTAAAATGTACTTTTGAGTATGATGTGTTAAGGGAAGTCAAGGCTCCTTTCTCCTCGGTATGTTTATCTCGTGGTTCCACCACTGTCTTTTTCACGTTAAATTGCCTGGGTGCTTTTGTCCAGTCACTGACCATAGATGTGCTTATGCCTACTTCTGGATTTTCTATTCTGTTTCCTTGGCCTTCGTACTCCTGTACCACTAGCTCACCATGACTGTCATGGCTTCATCCTGCAAGTTTGAAATGAGACATTTTGAGTCCTCCAAGTTTATCCTTTGTGTTATTGATGACTATTCTAGGGCCTGTGAATTTCCATAGATATTTCAGAATCCACTTATCACTAATTAAAATGGAACCCCCAAAATGCCTCTTGAAAATTTGAGGTTACATTAATTCCACAGATCATTTGATGATAATCCAACATCAGTAATACCTTCCAATTGAATAATGTGGTATTTCTTGTCATTTATTTCTTTTTCCAACAGGCTTAGGGTTTTTAATGTAGAAGTTTTGCACATTGTCATTAAATGTATTCTAATATATTTTATGTTCTCATTGATATCATAAATGGTATTAATTTCCAGTTGTTGCTAGTATGCAGCATAATTAGTTTGTATATAAATTTTTATTAAGTGATTTTCCTTAAGTGTTTTGTACTTTATTTGGATTTTCTGTATACTCAATCACTTTACCTGTGTCCAGTATTGAATAAAACTGCTCGAAGTGGACATCTTTGTATTGTTAATGACTTCAGGGAGAAAGCATTCAATATTTCACCCTTCAAGCTTAATATCTAACTCTTGAGACTTTAAAATCGATATCCTTCAGCAGGATAAGGAGGAAGTTTCTTTCAATCTCTAGTTTGTTGGGAGATTTTATCATTAAATATGTATCGATGAATTTTATCATATCTTCTGAATTAACTTTTCTTGATTAATGTTGTGGATTACTTTTTTTAGTGCTTATGTAGGATTTTATAACTACATTGTGAGAGTCATTGGTCTGAAATTTTTCTTTTTTCAATATATTTTCCATGTGTGGATGTCAGGAACATAGTAGGACTAAGTTGGGACGTGTTTCATCCTTCTTTATCGTTTCTTGCAGTTTTCTTTGTTGGAAGGGTTTTAACTGTAGATTCATGTTCTTTAATTGATACAGCGATTTCTGCTTTTCTTCGAGTCAATTCTTGTGTTTCGCATTCACAGAATTGTTCCATTCATCTAAGGTGTTCAATTTATTGGCAAAATCTGTTCATAATATTATTTTGTTATTAATGCCTTTAATGTCAGTTATCTTTAATGTCTGATAGTACAGAGCCTATTTGGGATTCTCTCCCTCTATCTCTGCCCCTCCCCCGTGCTCGTTCACTCTAGCTCGCTCTCTCATGCACCCACACAAAAATAAATTTAACAAATAGATAAATGAAATTTTTTCTCTGCTTTTTACTTTATTGATTTTACTCTTCTAAAAATTAACTTCTAATTAGGGTTAGTATATTTTTCCTAGCTACTTAGAAGGACGCTTACATCTTTCATTGTTCAACCATCCTCCTTTTCTAATACAGTACTTTGAAGCTATAAATTTCCTGCTAAATACTGCTTTAGCTGCGTTCCACAAGTTTTGGCATACTGTGCTTTTAGTGTTTCTTTAAAACTATTTTTAAGATTCCCTCGTTATTTCTTTGATCCATGTGTAGTTTCTGAATATATGCGTATTTTCTTAATTATCTTTGTGTTTCTAGTTTAACTCTCCTGTGATCAGACCATTTTTTTCTGTGATTTATGTCCTTTTGGGATTGTTTAGATTTACTTTGTTCCAGCCTGTGTTCTATTTTAGTAAATGCTCCATGTGTACTTAAACAGTGTGTATTTTGTAGTTATTGGATGTATGGTTTTATATTTTTTAATTAAGTCAATAAATTATTTCAGCTAAGATAAATATTTTATATCTCTTTACAACTTCACACTGTCTTCTATTTCCTATAATTCCCATTGGCGCATTGACTAGCTCAAAATAGGGAGCTTTATAATGTGTATTTGTTGGCTTGAATTGAATAGGTTTGTCTTGTACTAGGCCGATCATGATTTTAAGGATCATGGGAAAATGCAGTAAATTGAGAGGAATTTTTCCCATTTCCCAGAGGGTTAAGATCATCTGTAGTAGGCAGATGTGCATCTGGTGAATGCCGTAGCTAAGAAGAAAGCAGTCTGCACCAATGCCTGTCTCTCCAGATCTGTAGAATAGAGACCACGAAGTAAGAACTAACACCAAGGCACGTTTGCTTCCTTGATATGACAGGTCACCACTTTTTATTAATTTAACCTAAATATTTGCATGTGTTTGGGCATTTTTCTGATTGAATACAGAAACCAGATAAGTGCGTGAAACTAATAACTCTTCCCTACTCTTCCAGTGGATGACAATATATAAAAATAGGAGTTTATTCTACCTTTTAACCTCTGGTATTCTTCAAACAGCCAGTAGTTATGGTTTCTCTGTTCCTTTAGCCGTCCTGTGAAGTGCCTTAAGACATGGCCTGTATAGGCGCTCGGTCAACTTATACAGGCTTTGATGAAAGAGAGGCTTTAAAGTATTTTTCTTGGAGAGTCTGTGTGGCTCAGTTGGTTAAGTGTCTGACTCTTGATTTTGACTCAGGTCATGATCTCCCAGTTCCTGAGGTTGAGCCCCACCTCAGGCTTTGTGCTGATAACTCAGAGTTGGTACTTGGGATTCTCTCCTTCTCTCTCTGCCCTTCCCCCACTTGCACTTGCGCGCGCTCTCTCTCTCTCTCTCTCTCTCTCTCTCTCTCTCTCTCTCTCTCTCTCAAAATAAATAAACTTTTAGAAAAATAAAGTATTTTTCGTAAATGCTTACTACCATGGAAACCATTGACAGTATTACTAACTTGAATGTTTCCCAGGATTATAATGTTACTCACTAAAATTAACTTGTTAGTGTGTGTTTTAAGAAATGGTTGACTAAAGACTCATACCTTCAAGACAAGTACTCGTGGTATTCTAGAACAAACATCACATAATACTTATTGGATATGTTTTTATAACCTTTCTCTGCCTCCCGTTTTTTCATCATCCTTCTCCCATATGAGTAATGCCTGCCTCTCGGGTTCTTTGAGGACACTGTTGCCTTATAAAAGAGGGACCGTGAGTCATGTTGACCTTCTCTGACTTGGTGGCTCTCCCAGAGATATTAGTGTTTTTAATTCTTGCTTATTTCCAGTGCTAAGACGGCCTGGATAGAACGACCAGAAGAGCCAGGGATTGTGGGAAGTGCCTCCAGGTGTGTGATTAACAAGTTTTCCTCCTCAGAGGTCACATTCTGACTGTCCGCAAGGTTTCAGTAAGTTTTTATTACGTGGACACAACTTGTCAGATCTCTTGGGTTAAATAAATGGTTATATCCAGGTCCAAAGTCAAGTTTTCTGTGGAACAGAAATTGGCTGTGACCATATTGTAGCTGTCTGTCCAAAATCAGGCAGACAGGGAGAAAAAAAGGAACAAAGAATAGATGGCACAAGTAGAAAAAAATAACAAGATAGTACATTTTAATCCAGCCAGTCAATAATTACCTTAAACGGGGGCACCTGGTGGCTCAGTCAGTTAAGCATCCTCCTTCAGCTCAGGTCATGATCCTTTCGGTCCATGAGTTCGAGCCCCCACATCGGGCTCTGTGCTCACAGCTCAGAGCCTGGAGCCTTCTTCTGATTCTGTGTTTCCCACTGTCTCTGCCCCTTCCCCCACTTACTCTTTGTCTCTCTCACTCTTAAAAAATGAATAAATGTTAAAAAAAATTTTTTTAATAATTACTACCTTAAATGCAAGTGGTCTTAGTATTCAGTTATGAAACAAATTGTAAAATTGAGGGGGAAAAAATCAAGATCCAGATCAGTACTGTCTTTAAGAAACCCCCTTTAAGTAAGTTAAAAATGTAAGGAAAGGTATGTGCTGTGCAAACACTAATTAAAAGAAAGATGAAGCGGTTATGGTAATTTTAAACACATACTAAACAAAGAATATTACCAGGGGTGAGAGACATTACCTAATGATAAAATGGTCCATTCACCAAGAAGACAGAAGAACAGTTTTAAATGGCTCTCTGGTGAACAACAGAATCCATAAAACAAAGATGGAAAGGAGAATTAGACCAGTCTACAAGAAAAGATGTTACCACTCCTTTCTCAGTGGTGAATAAAATCAAGAAGGGTGAAGGATGTGGACAGCTTGAACATTATCTGCTGACTTATTGTAATTGACATTTATAGAACATGCCACTCAACCAAAGCCAAGTACACATTCAGTTGCACATATATCATTTTGAAGATAGAGGATATTCCGAGCCATATCATCTGAATCATTTTTAAAGCATTTAATTGTTCCAAATCTGCTTTCTTACCACAGTGGGATTATTAGTAACAAAGATAGGTTAAAAAAAAAAAAAACTGAATTATTTGAAAGTGGAAAATTAAACTATCATCCAAGGAAGTCCTCACTGGGGAAATTAGAAAATATTTTTGAATTAACATGCGAGCTATCGGAAGTTGTCAGGGGTAGCTAATACTGTGCTTTGAGGGAAATTTATAGCCTTAAGTATTTATATTAGGAAAAAAGGTCTCAAAACAATGACCTAAGCTTCTTTAAGAAACGATAAAAATAAGAGCAAATCAAAGGCAAGGTGAGTGGAAGGAAGGAGATAATAAAAGGAAGAACAGAGATCGATGAAATTGAAAACAGAAAAACAATAGAAAATATCCATGAGTCTTAAAAGCTGATTCTTTGAAAATATTCAATGAAATTGATCAATCTTTAGTCAGACAAAGAAAAAAAAGACCCGAATCAACAATATTAAGAATAAGAGGGGACATTACTACAAATCTTACTGACATTGAGAAGCTAAGAAGTGTGTCGTTGACAACCGTGCCCACACTATTTATTGACTTCTTCAGTAAATGGGCTTTTCTTTCTTTTTTTTTTGAAAAGCACAACTACCAAAGCTCACTTAAGAAGACACAGAGAACTCGGATGGTCTCATGATCTCTTATAGTAACCAAACCTAAAATAGAAAGTTTCCATGAAGAAAAATTCAGACCAAGATAGCTTATCGGTAAATTCTATCAACCCTTTATGGGAGAAGTAACATCAACTCTACAAAAATTCTTCCGGAAAATACACAAGAGGAAAACACTTTCCAACTCCAGCCACCATTGCCTTAGTACCACAACTAGATAAAGTTATTAAGAAAAAGTTACAGAGCACTATCCCCCATAAACATAGATGGGAAAATCCTTCAGAACATTAGCAAGTTGGAATTTGCAGCATATAAAAAAGGTGGTATGGTATGGCCAAGATGAGTTTATCGTAGGAATGTAAAACTATTCAGTATTTTGGGCTTTTTGTAAGTTTATTTACTAGAGAGTACAAGCTGGGGAAGGGCAGAGAGCGAGAATTCCAAGCAGGCTCCTCCCCGTCAGTGCAGAGCCTGAGGCAGAGCTCGAACTCAGGACTGTGAGTCATGACCTGAGCTGAAATCAAGAGTCACTCAGCCGACTAAGCCACCCATGCTATTCAATATTTTAAAATTAATCTGCCATATCAATAAAAAAATCCTGAAGATAAGCTATGATCATCTGAACAGATGCATATAAAGAAATTTCTTAACCTGATAAAGGAGCATCTGTGAAATACCTTCAGCTAACGTCCTAACTAATGATAAAGGATTGGACACTTTTCCCTCAAAAATCAGAATCAACGCATGGAGGCCACTCTTACTGTACCCATTCAAGCTGAGGTCCTAGCCAGTCCAGTACAAAAGGAAAAGAAAATAATCATTTTGGAAAGGAAGAAATAAAATTGTCTCTCTAGAAGACATGAATGTTGGGGTACATGGGTGGCTCATTCGGTTGAGCATCTGACTTCAGATCAGGTCATGATCTCAGGGCTCATGAGTTTGAGCCCCACGTCAGGCTGTGCTGCCAGTGCAGAGCATGCTTCGGATCCTCTGCTCCCTCTCTCTCTGCAACTCCCACCTCTAAAAAAAAAAAATACACACACACACACACACAGGCATTTTTAAAAGCTGGAGAAAGACACGATTGTCTAAGTATAAAAATAAAACCTCTATATCTTCCAGAATACCACTGAACATGTGAAACCAACTGTATTTCTATATACAAACAATGAATATTGGAAATTCAAAAATATAGTTCCATTTACAGAAATAGGAAAAGAAAACAACTACGTTTCTATTGCCACCTTGGCAAGATGTATATGCTAAAAGCCACAAAACCTACCAAAAGTAATGAAACATGCCTAAGGGATTGGGGAGAGACACTATGTGCTTGGACTGAAAGACTCAGTATCGTTAGGGTCTCTGATTCTCCCCACATTGGTCATTGGGTTTAATTCACTCCCAAGATCACAGCAGAAACTTTTTGGAGATTGACAAACTATTCTCAAGTTTGCATGGAAAAGTTCCAGTTTTACAGGTGCTCCGATATTTGTCCGTCAGTCCATCAACAGCAGAGACAAGAGGTAGCTATGTGACAAGGTAGCCTATCGTGTAATTCTTCGAGGGGAAGTGGTAAAGTCTGCCTTTCTCACTCTCTGAGGTCTTATCTCACAAGAAACAAGGTGTAAAATTTTCAAATTAAGATAGTTTCACCTTTGTGCCTGATAAATCTTTCGGAAGAAAAAAACAGAATGACTCATTGGATTACACGATCTTCTATTTTTTTTATAATTAGTTGACAGTTATAAACTTGTGCACAATACAGACTCAGAATTAACATGTTCTTTCTCTGAACTTCCTGCATGCCAGAACATTAGAATTCTTTTGGTTTTAGGAACATTCCAGGATGTTAAGATATTTTGCATTTAATACTGAAAACACAAAATCTACATAATGTATGCAGCATAACTAATATTAGAAGCATGTTCAAGGAGCAGCCTGTGGGGTTAATAGAGTTTAATTTGCAAGACAAATGAAGGCTTATTTCCTCCTAGGCACTCTGTTCTTAATTCTGGTAGGGGCACTTTTGAAGACTAGTACCATTAATAGATGACGCGAACCCATGTTAGGCAGGACCAAACTAGCGAGCAGTGGAATCAGCCTTTCCACTTGGATGGGTGTTCCCCGGAATACAGAGCTGTTTATTAAAATGCAGTGCTTAAATAGTTCTGAGATGGTTTCCTCACACAGCCATATGCTGGGGGAGGGGCTGCAGGAATGCTTCACTTATCCCTATGATAACCGCGATTATAAAAAATTAGACAATCTGAATGCCCTACACACAGTGGGGGAGTTTTAAGTAAATCGAGATTTCTCTGCACATGGGATTTGTCTGCATTTAAAAAAAAAAAAAAAAAAAAAAAAAAAAAAAAAAAAAAGATGTTCCCAGGAATCTTTAGAGCAAAGGGAGATACGTACTATAAACATCCCACCTGAATTTATCAAATGAAAATTTAAATGATTTAAAGTAAACGATGTGAGGGAATATGTAAAATCAGGAGTGGTTCTCTCCGGTTGGTGGGATTGTGGATGGTTTCTAGGTGCCCAGGTGTGATCCCATAGGGGTCCGCAGAGCTGGCTTTAGGGTTGTTCAGCTGGCAGACGGGCGTGGCATTTGAGAGCCACCCATCTGTGAGTTGGCTGTCCTGCTCCCCAAATGCCAGTAGCACCCCCTACTCCCGGAGCCAGCCAAACATGCCCCCGTGCCTTCTAGACATCCGGGAGGCAAGCACTCCTGGCCTGATTGAGAAGCCAAGGTCAGTAGCTCCCAAAGCTGGCAACAGAGCCTCAGGAAACACAGTAAACGCACTGACCGCGCCAGTGGCAGAGGCCAGGTAAGCAGACCCACTGGTGTCTCTGAGTCCCCTTTCTATTGATAATTTATGGACAGAAGAGGGGGTTTTGTAGCCAAGTGGGCGCCTGTTAGAGACCAGGTGAGCCTGTCGCGTCTTTGTCCTGCCCCTCCTCCTCCGGCTGTGGCCAGTGTGGGACCTCCAGGCTTAGGTGTCCAGCACCACAGTACAGCTCTGAGCTCTGGGAAGAGGCCTGGCCATGGCTGGTAAGAGATCTACTACCAGAGAACAGGAAGTTTGATCCAAGGAGAAAGACTGGAGTAAGCAGTTTGGAAAAGTCAGATGTTTAAAACATGAAAAGAAATGTAACTTTGAGCTGCAGAGGTTCTGAGTTTCGTGGTCTTGATGTGCCAGTGCCTCTCCTGGGGCTCAAGGATCCAGGGGGGAAGCGTTCAAAGGCTGCGAGTCCGTTTGAGCAGGGCCGGGGCACACAGACTTGCAGGGAAGGGGGCGGCCGGGCCGGGCCGGGCCTGGGGGTGGAGCCGCGGGCCTCTTCCGACCTCTCCACGGAGGGGCAGGCCCAGGCTGGCACGTTGTGCCCGCTGGCAGGTGGCTGTTCCCCTGCGCAGGAAAGGGCCCCAGCACACGCATTCTTCCGATTCACCCAGAACTCCGTGGCGTCAGCTCTGAGAGTGAGTCGTGACTCTCCTCTCGGTGCCTCTTGCTGTGGCATGCTACAAATTGGGGTGTTGAAGCTGTGCTTTTTCTATGGACTGTTTTAGAAATTTGAGAGTTCCAAAACCAGAGTTTTGACCTTTGATTTATGTGGCCATGACCCAGATTGAGGTTTATTTCCTGAAGCACCCATGCTTTCAGAAGGCCTGTAAGTGTCTTGAGGGGCTGGCTCTTGGATCCGCCCGCACATCCCTGCATCGCATAAATGTCTGCACAGGGCCAGCCACTTCCCTGAGGGTTGGAGCGCTTGTCCGAGCTGGCCTGGCCCTTCCCCCCCCCCCCCCCCGCCCCTCCACCCTGTCTAAGGAGGCACCACCCGCCCGTCCGGACGCAGCCTTGCCCCATGCTCCGTGTTCTTGCCAACAGCCCTTATTCTTTTGTTCTTATGAGTTTACGGTCCATTCCATTCCTCCTCTCTCCCGGAACAGTGCTTCAAGGAGACCGGGTCTGTCTTCCTCACCTGTATCCCTAGCTCAGAGCGGATGTTTGCTAAGTACTCGGCGAATGAGTAAATGAATGAGAGCAGACAGTATGTAGGCCTTTAGGAAAGTTGAGACACCTAAAGTAATGATAAATATGTTGTGGTTT